>NC_031779.1:14532151-14612067 GCF_001522545.3 Parus major
TTAAACTGAGCCTCTGTTTTCTGCAGTGTATGGAAGAAATGCTGAAAACCTCAGTTGAGACTGGACATGTGATTTCCATAGTTAGCCTTAGGGATGTTAATGAATGTGTAGCTTGTGGGGAACAAAACTAAATGGCTGCTTACAAATGCACTAATTGGGATTGCTGAGGCTGCTGCACACCAAATAAAATAACTAGGATGCATTTGGAATATTTGCCCCATGGTATTCAAAGCACGGAAGAAAATCCAGGGAAAATTGTAGGAGAGCCTGACTTAATCAGAAGTCCCTGCTGCAGCAATCAGGATCAAATGAATAGTAATTGTGTTAATCAGCTTGTGAACTTTTGTGCCATGTTCATAATTTCAAGTATCATCAAATCCTGTGCAGTGGGCCAGTTGCTGCTGCTATAATGAAATATTGTCTGTGGGAGGAGGGATTTATTCTGCTGTAAGCCAGTTGCTGTTTTCCCCTCTAGCAGTTTTTGTAGAAGCCTTGGATATTTTTATTTTATTGTTTTTATGATTGAATTAGAAGAAATATTCCAAAGTACAACTGTGGAGTCTCTGCCCTGTTTTTCAGAATGGAGATTATTTTTTGGTACCTCTGCTGAAGGATTGCTCCCCTCTAACTGAGCACCATGTTGCCAGCTATAGGAAAAACTCAGGAAAATCCCTCTTTTACCTTCAGGTCAGGTTATGGCTGAGCCTGAGAGAACTTTGCTCCCCCAGCTGTGCTGATGTCCTGGGGTGACTCTGTGGAAATGAGGTACCAGCCTCACAGTGATCCATGTGTCTTCAAGGAAGTCACTAGAAAAATCAGGAGAACCTCCAGAATCCTGCTGAATATTTACTACCTTGAAGCTGGAGCTGGATGTGTAGGTTGGATCCTGCTTTGCTGCACCAGTCAATCACACCTCACAAATAAGGGAGGTTGTTTTGGCAGTGGTGGTAAAGGTATCAAATTCACCTTGCACCTGGGGGAGCAGCATGGCCCAGGGTTGAGCTTCCCAGCTGGTAACAGCTCAGCTGTGGGAATCCCTGACCTGGGCTGTTATTTCCCACTGCTGCTGCTTTTATTTCCCAAAATGAATGTTTTTCCCCATCTTGGCTATTGAAAGTGTGAACTCTGTAGGGTTCTGAGCCCTAACCCAGGAACAGCTGGACTTGGGTGCAGTTGTGCTGTGATACTTTGGCTCTCCTGTGTGTATTTGCATGTTTGCTCTTTCCTTGTTGTATAACTTTTTCATGGGTAACATTTTCATTACAAATAACCATAAAAATGAGCAATAAATGTCCTGCTTAAAAGGACTGAATGAGGCTGTTCAGTGACTGGAAGCACATAATGCCACGATGCAGCACAAAAAACTTCTCCATACTCTCATTACATTAAAATGTCACTTATTTATGGGCCCAAATCCTCCTTGCAGAAGTCAATACAGATCCATTCCTCATCTGGGACCCCTTCATCTCTCCTGAAAAATCACAAGCCAAATATGACAAAAGCAGCATTAAAAATAATCTTTACCTTCATGGAACCAGAGGGGGAAAGAGAGACTGGTGCCTCTTTAAAGTCAGGTTCTGCTGAAGCCAAAGGGAATTTTGCTTCAGTTGAAATGGAGTTGATCCAAATGCAGAATGGGAATGTAGGAAAAAAGTGGGGTGCAGGGAGTGCAAAGTAGGAAAACTTCTTGAAAAGTTAATTAGAATTAAAGTAGCCTGTATTCAGTTTTGTCCACCACGCTGTTTCCTTTGTCAATTTAAATTAATTAAGCTGTTAATTAGGGCACAGTCAGATTCTGAAACATATATCTTGGAAAAAAGAGTATGTTTTGTTTTAGTTTGGCTTTTTTTTCCCCCCTTAAATGAGCCTGTGCCTTGCAGCACAGGACTTGGATTCCTTGGGAGCTCTCAAGTGTATCCCAAACACAAATGCAAGCCTGTGTGTTGGCTTTTAATTTTCTTTCTTCTTTTTTTTTTTGTTCAAGGTCACGTGTGATCTATGCCATAACCAGGGGGAAAGGGTCAGAAACAAGAGCAGAGGGAGGTGAGAGGGGCAGCTGTGATCACATCCCCACCTCACCACATCAATTAAAGCCTCTGTTGTCAGCACTGATGGGTGAATGGCATCAGCACCCTCAGTTCCTTTAGAGCAAGGCTGACAAAGTAATTTTATTGCTAATGTCTCGTCTTTATGGGGAGATGTCTACAGGAGTCTTCTCACACCCCAATTCCTGTCTACCAGTGTAGGAAAGAAAGTGGCTTGTCTCTTACCCTACATTGATTAATACTTATGAATTATGCCCCTCTTTTTCCCTGATGCCATAGTTGAATTTCAAAATGTTTATCTTGGTCCTGGTGTTGCTCTCCCTGCTGTAAAAAACAGAGCTTGTGCATAGGGAGGAGGCACAGTTTGGCTTCCCAGTTTCCTGACCCCTTTTATGGGGAAATCATATTCCCTTCCTTTTCCTGACAAGAGAACAGGGCACTTCTGAGGTCTTCCTGGAATCACTGCAGCAAGTTGTGATGTGAATAATAGATGACATGAAAATCCCTGCCCAGCTAAGAGAGAACAGTACAGCGTGGTGCAGTTTTCCTGTTGCACTGAGACACTGAGCTGAAAGCATCCAAGCAGTCATCTGCAATTAGAAACAAAATAAAAGCACCTGATAAGAAATAAAAGCTCTCATCCATTGCTATGCCCTGACTGGAGACAGTGATGTACCAAGCTTTTTGTTCTGAGAACAAATCTCCTCGGGAAGTTTTAATGTCCCTATATTGCAGAGAAAGCAGCAGCCTCCTTTTTTTGCATCTTGCCTTTCTCGTTCCCCTCCAGCTCTTAAGGAAACCTGTTTGCAGTGTGCAGCCTGTGAGGTGGCAGTCCTGGCTTTTATTGAGGCTGTCCCCAGCCTTGTCCCGCTGTCCTTCTGCCCCCTGGGGTCTCTGCCTCGAGCAGAGCTTGAGCTGCCATCCCCCCTTATGGGTTTTGCTGCCTCCCCTAAAGTCGGTCCTGGTGCTGTAAAGCCCTTTTCCCTGGGGGGATGCTCGCACAAAAAGCCCCCTGAGCTGTGGTGGCCATGGCAGAGGGGTGAGGATGCACAGACAGGTGTGATGCCCACAGCCCCTTCCCTCCAAGGGGCTGCCCCTCGTCCCTCCTGCCCTGACTCTGCCCTTGGAAATGGGGCTAAAGAGAGGCTTCTCTGCTATTTCCCAGGCTTAGCTGCATCAGCTATTGTGGCATCTTCCTGGAAATTTCCGAGCCTTTCTGAATACTCTCATTTTTTTAGTCATTAATTTAATGATGGAGTCATCCTTGCCAGGTGGGAGACCCTGTCCTGTCATTTTATCAGATTTTCTTCTGATCTTCCTTTTTTCCCCACCTTCTTTCTGGCTTATTCTTTTCACATTGACATGGGTTGTTTGTTTTTTCATGCTCCTTTTCCCCTCAGGGTAGTCTGTGACCCTACTATTTATCTTTCTGTATTTTCATTTTTCTTTGTGTTTTTCCTCCTTTGGCATCTTTGCTTCATTGCACACCCTGCTCATGTTCCCCTCTGTGCCTGATATTCCCTCCATACTCTGTGCTCTTTCATCTTTTCCTTATAGATCCCCTATGTCTGCTCAGTAATTTATTTCAGGATTTCTAATTTCAAAAATATACATATTTCACTTTATCTTTTTAATTAATTTTAATGTACTTCGTTAGGTGACATCTTGAACCCATCAAATATAAACCCCTCAGCAGAAGAGTGGGTGAAATTACTAAATCAAATTCAGTAGAGAAGGATCAAGAAATAACTTCACATCTTAAACACAGGCATAGCCTTAGTAAAAGTTGTATTATTAAGTAGAATTTCTAGCTTGATCTTTGTTCTTTCCTCTTCCCTCATTTTTTTTGAAAGCAAATGGGAAAGGGAGTGTGTAAATGAAATCAGTATTTTCCACCTCTCTTGGTTAGGGAAGGTTTTTTTTCTTGTCAGCCCAGAAGGTCACAAGGATAGAGTAGAATATAAATTACTCAGAAAATATTTAGATTTCATAAAATCCAAGCATGTACACTTAACATGCTGTCTTTGATTGGACTCTGCATTCCCAAACTTCCTGAGCAAATTAGGTGCTCTGTGCTGCAGACCTGAGGAAGATTAGTGACATTTAAAAAGTGACTATTTGGAGGGAAATACATCCTAATGATGACCATAAGTCTTTTGTGTCTATTCATGAATTCATGAGCTTGGTCTAGTGCATCGAGAATGAACTCTAGGGACAATAAACAGAAACTTAGAAATGCTGAAATATGAATTGCTGATGAGGTTCTTCAACCCAGGGTAAGCTCTTTGCTTACCTGGATGGTGGGTCAGGAAGGCATTGCAAAGGATTTCACATGGTGGAGATAAAATAGGTTAAATAGGTTTGAGGTTTTCATTTCAGCTTCAAAGTTGTCATTTCAAATTCTGGCAAAGCACACTTCAGCACACAAGAAAGTTAATTTGCTGGGTCTCTCTGAATAAGTACTTTCCTCTTTCTAATTTGTACCTCAATATCTACTCATGTTTCCCTTCAGAATTTTATATTACTTTTAATAGGCTGAATTTTCTTCGGTTAATTTGGACTGAAGCTGAGAAGATTGAGCTCTGCAGAATTTAAGTGGCTGCAATTATGTACATAACTAATCCATCAACCAGAAGTTCAGTGTGGATCATCAGAGGAAGGACTTATGATCTGTTCTGTCTTCTGCAATTTGCTTTTTCCAATTACATAATGTCATTGTTGCAACTGATGGCATTAACCATCGATTCCTGTTTTGTCATCACTGTTTTCCCTGCTTCACCATTCGAAATGAGGTTTGGAGTCATTGCAGCAGTGAGCAGGTCCTATGAGGAGCCAAAGGTGCATTAATGTGCCAGCTGCTGCAAACCTGGCTCTGGAGTGGTGTGGCTCTAGAGCTGGGGTGGGATGGGCTGTAGGGAAAAAGTAAAATTTCACAGAAATTTGGAATTTCCAAACTCACATTGTTGAAGTCTGTAGCAAAGCTGGGAAGAGAAACGAGTTGCTCCAGCCAGTTCATCTCTGCTCTAAGAAAGGCTCCTTCACTTGTTTGCACATTAGCTCTTCAAAGATTCTAAAGGACTTTGCAAGTAGCCCCATTTGGCCTCTTTTTATGAGAGCAGAATTCCTTCTCCCATCCTGACTTGTACCTGCAGGCTTTGTTTGTGAAGTACCTCACCTTCCACCTCCTGCAAACCTCTTGGGAGACCCAAGCCACTCTGCATGTTCCTGGGCTGGAACTCACTATCTTTTACAGAAAATACATAGTGCTGCAACATAATTCATTCTAGAAGTGCTTTAATTGCTTTCCCCTTCAGAGTTCTTGCTCTGTTTGGGCCTTGCTTATTTCTGGAGCCAACAGGCCATGGTTTGACAGTCACAGCTGCCTTCCACTGCTGTAGGATTTGTGTATTAAAGTCCTGCTCTGCTGTTGGCAGTGGGCAGAGCCTAGAGGAAAAGGGCTGGAAGGTGAGAAAAGTATTCCTGTTTCATGGGTATTACAGCCTATGAAGAAAGGGTCTCACATCTTGCACAACTGGATCCTGTGTGTGAACTGCAAACCCTTTTATTAAATTCTGAAAAAGAACCAGTGAAAATTTACAGATGGATGAAAGAGGGAGAGGATTATTATTTTTTTTTTTCATAAGAACAGTGAATGTATTCTTAACTTTGCTGTGGAATGGTCTGGTGATTTTAGTAAGTTTATAGCTCAGGTGGATACAGGTGAGCCATTGTTTAAGAAGCCTGGTATGAAATAAGCTAGAAAATGAGAATATATAACTATGTGAGGAATCCAAAGGAAATTAGTGAAATTGGTCTGCCTGCCTAGGGATGATTTAAGGTTAGGAAGAGATGTGTCTGCCATCAAAACAAGTTAGTTTGTTGCATCTGCAACGGGAGAGAGAAAACTCTGCCTGCAAAATGCAGAGCAGCAGATTGATCCTGCAGCTGTGACACATCCTCCCTGCTACATGCTATGGTGAGATGCTCCAGCACTTATGAATAATTCAAGCCCCTGAGAGGAGGCCATTAGACACTGACCCAGCACAGGCCTGGGCCCATCAATCTCTGTTTCTGAAGGAAGCTTGGGCTGCAGCAGCATCCCTTTGAAAGCACCAACACAAGACACTTTTGATTTGCAAGCTAAAGCGGCCCTCAAGTAAGAAAATCAATTTCAACACAAAATGACACGTGAGTTTTATTAAGTCAGCATCGTCTAGCCTGCATTATTTAATAGTATGAGCTCCTCTGACCCCTGTGAAGAGTTAAGCTGCATGAGCAGAATAATGTATGCTTCAGTTTAGCTCCAGAAGTCAGTCAAGAGTTAAGGTAGAAACAGTCTGGCAAACTGGATTTACCTTCTGTTTATGTCCTAGAATAACGAGTAGGTGAAATGTGAAATCTCAGGTCCAGCTAAAGTGTTGTGAAGAAGATCAGGTGCTTTCTTTCACTACATTTAGTTGATGTCAGCTCTGTTTTCTTTGAGCCACCCACCTATTCTCCCCTCTCCCAAACCCACTCTTCTGGTAGCCTTTTTGCTCTGATGAGAGGAGGAAGTTTGCCAAAATCCGTTCTTTCCTGTTATTTTGGGACCTCTGTCCTAGACATGAGTATAAAGACTGCAGCTTGGAAAGCAAAGCAATGCACATAAACACAATGAGGAAATTGATTTTTTTTTTCCCCCTCAAATGATTACCACTTGAAGATTGAAAAGTTTATTATCAGTCCAGAAGGTATTTAGCATTTTGAAAATTCAGGAATAGAAGAGGGGGTGCCATGCTGAGGAGTGGTCAATACCTGGGAAATGTTTTCACCTGATGTGGGAGAATGAAATTTTAATGCCTGCTATTGGCTATGTAGGATATTTCCAAAGTCTCTGGATTTGGCTGGAAATCTTGCAGTTGATAAAGCATCCTTGACAAGAGTGTCATTAAAACTACTGAAAAACAATAATTCTAGCATCTGTTCTTTTCTCTGCAGAGGGAAAAATGAATGTTTGGTTTGTTTTTTTTTTTCCTCTGAATTAAAGATGTGTGAAACTTTTCAGTCCAGACTTTTCCCCCCTAAAAATATTAATTTTGCTGGCTTATTTTGGCTGCAAATATTTTACCTTATAAATGAAAAGCTTCAGTATATTGTTTCAAATGGGCATTTCATTTTAACATTCTCTGTACATTCAGGTGGTTTTAATATTTTTTTCACAGATTAGAAAACCTATTCTTTCTGATGAACTTTTTTTTTTTTCATATTTTTTGTTCAGCCAGGAATGTGGAAAATCAATTATTAACATAATTCTATTTGAGTGAAGGCTTAGGTCAGGTTAGTTCTTCCTTTATCATGCCATTCCAATTATTTTCTAATATATGCAAATTCCCTTTGGCTCTCTGATCGTCTAGTCTGTCAAACCTTGGCTGCCTAATTGCATTAAAGATGAGACTCATCAGGCAAATAAGATACAATTCTACCCTTAACAGTTCTAATTGTTAAGAAGGCTGGAGCCATTGTTAAAGAGACCCATCCTTTGATGATATTTTTTTTTCCTACAGATATTAACTTCACAGTGCACCCCAACTGCAAGGAGTAGAGGGTGATGTAGCCTTTCAGCCCTTAGAACTTTCCTTACCAGAAATGTGAGGCTTCCAGTCCTGTGTCTGGGCAATCCCTGCCATGACAAGAAAAGCCTGGAGCCTGAGGATGGGGCTGAGTCACTTGTTTCCTTCAGTAGTGAAGCCATTTCCCCAGGGACTTCAGTTTTGCAAGCCCAGCTCCATCCTCTTGATTAAGGAATCCCATGACTTGGACCACAACAAGTTTTTCATTTATTTCGGATACAATTAAAAGCAAAGAAATTTAGCATGTAATTTGCTGGCAAGCTGCACCCCCTCCTCCCACCCCCCACCACTACCCCCTAACCCTTATGCTTGTTTTCCAAATTTGGGTAATGATGAGACTCAAGGGAGATGTGAATTATAACTTGTCTGTGGCTTGGCTAATGAAGAGAGAACAGACTTTGTTTCCATCTGGACTGTGTTTTTATTTGTTTTCTCTGCTTTATTTAAAGGAAGCTGAATTTCTTAAAAAAAAAAAGAAAAGAATATTGCATAAGTAAATTAACCTGAGCATGCTGGTAGTGGAGTGACTCCCAGGCAGTCCTCCACACAAATACTTGTTGCTTGTACAAAGTGTACTGGCAATAAGAGAATATTCAAGCTGTGCAGAGTAGCTTGGGAGGGTTTGCTTGCAGGGTTTTACATACAGACTTTCTCTGTGGTGTTTTTGCTAAATGGAGTGCTCCAAGACTCCTTCTGCAGGGAAAATGAAAGGTGTTATGTGTAAGGCAGCCCTGGCTTTGGAGCTGAAAGAACAGGAGATAATTCATGTGGATAGTCAGTGCTGCAGCTGGGAAAGCTGATTACTCCCCTTTTAATTCAGCTTATTCCAGTGAGCTGAGAGCAGGAGCTGAATGCCCTTTGCAGGCTTTCCAAAAAGATACAAGGGTCTGGAAAGACCAAAATCTGATAAATGGGACTGGGAGCACAACTGGAGAGACTAACACAGTGAGGACACACACAATGAGCATCAGTTCAGCAGTTTACACAATTTAAGGATTGGTTTCTGACATAGTGGAATACTGTTCCCAGCTAAATGCATTTGTTTCACCTCATCCAGTTCTTCCTCAATCCACTGATGTGCTCTCCTGGGTGCTGAGGAGGGTCCACATCTGTTGGGATTTCCCTGCAGGGTCCAGGAAGGCTCCTGGTGGCTTTTGGAGCCCTGCAGTGAAGTGTGAGGGCCACTTCCACACTACAAAACCTCAGCACCAGCTGTAGGATCTTACTCATCTTCTGACAAATTCAATTTGCAGCTTTGTTGCAGGAGACAGAAAAGAGCACTTGGATGGGCTTCTCATACTTCTCTTCTGCTTCAAAATGACATTCAGTCTCCACAAAATGTTTTGATATTTCTTATGTCATCACTGGAGAATGTTCTTACAGTTCTTACAGCCTTGACAAGGGGTGATGGAGCTGGGGTAGAAAAAATATATTAAAATGGCTATGTGGAAGAAACAATTTAATATTGTTAAGTAGCAGCAACTTGTTTTCTTTCCCTATATGAAATTTACCCCTGGAAGACAGAACCTACCAAAAAACCCTACTGAGGTCCCATTTTGAGAAATCAAAGGAGACCTCTCTGAGCAGAAAGCCAGAAACACAAATTCCTCCTTGTTCACATTATTCATCCCACTTAATGTTATTAGAACCTGTTGAAGAGGGCTCTGGTTTTGCTTTTCTCTGGGTTTTACATCCACTCTTCCCATTTGCCTTGCTGGAGGTGGAGGCCATTTAATCTCCAGTTCCAAACCCACAGCACCACATGGAGCTGCCTCTCTGCTCACCACTCCCCACACATCAGTGTGCAATTTGTGTGTGAGGGGGCACTTTTGTTCTCTCTCTGATTGATTTTTCTTTAATCTGACACAAGATGTGTAGACAGAGAGGACGCAGCTGTTGGAGCAGCACAAAACCAAACACGTGCAGTGATGGAGAACAGCAACGCATCCTGTCTGCTGTCAGGCCTTGGTGTACATTGTGTCATGTTTGCTGCCTGCTTCTCTTAGAGGAATTAAAAAAAATATTCAGGGAAGAGCCATTTTTAAAACGCTGTCATGAGAAACAACTGTGCCTGACCCTTCATTGCTATCATGTCTATGAAGCCTCTCATGAATCAGATCACATGCGAAGCCTTTCTTTTCTGTGGGTTTTTTTTTCATTTAATAAGGTGCCAAACAATTTGTCCCAATTCTGTAACTGATTTATTTAAATGCCTTGTCTGAACTCCTGAAGCTTGCTAAAATATATAACTCAATCTTATCAGATCCTGTTACTCTGCTTCCTTGTTGACCATATGGTGACAAAGTTCTGAGAAAGGAAATAGATTTAGGAAAAAAACAATGAGAATTGTTCCTGGTTCTGAGTGATATATGGGGTTTACTTAGTTCCTACTGTTTCCTGAAAGGGCACTCTTGAGAGTGAATTACTCTGTTAATGGCCTAAAGACGTGTGCCTAAAATAGCTTCTGTCCTACTGTTAATAAATAATCTGCAAACATGTCACACTTCTCAGCTTTTCATTATATTAGGGAGAATTCAGGCTTTTCACAGTCCTGTCCCTGAGTGTGCAGTTACTTTTATCTATCTTCCCTCATATTCCAATAAATAGAACTTTTCTGCCATACTCTAATTCAATGAAAAGTTTGGTGTGCTTCATGTTTCTTTTTAAAAAACTCCAAACCTGTAATCAGTTGTTCCTCAAACTAGCATGGGCCATTTTTATTTTTTAATTTATTTTGGTTAACAAGGCTGAGAAGAATTAAAAAAAAAGTTCTCTGGGAGTGAGGTCACAGGACCATCTCAGTTTCCTGCACCTTCATGAAATGAATGGGTGTATGGGAGCCACATGTCCCATGGCAAGCACACATTGGGTGAACTAAGATCAAACTGCTGTCACTTTTTGGCTTACAAGCAATCCAGAACTCGCTGGCACTGGAAAAAAATGAACAGGCTGGAAGCACAACCAAGAAAGGGGATTATCTTGATCTAAGGATGCTTCTTGGAATGTACAAACAGTACAGACCACCTTACAGCTAAAGGGGATTTTTGACACTGGTGTAGACTGAGTGATGTTCCCCTGTAGTCTTGACTGTGTAGCTACCCTAGAAAAGTGGGATTTGGCTTCAAAGAGCTGTTTAATCTCTCTTTTCCTCTTATCTGTGGTCATTCCCCTTTCATATTCCTGGTTTATTCCTCTTCTACCATCCCAGACCTTTGTGGCCCCTCTGAAGTGTCAGCAGGGAGATGAGACACAGGGATGGTTTCACTTGTTAATGTTCTTTATTGCTGCCCCCCAGGTAAGTCAAATCTATCCCCTGTGGGGTGTCAGAGTGGGACAAACCACTCTGGAATGGCCTTCAGGGCTCTGTGTGTTTGGGGCTGGTGAATCCTGTTGGCAGAGGGGCACAGAACAGGCAGTGGCTGCATTTCCTTCCAAGATCTCAGGGCTGCACTATATAAGGTTCACACTAAAAATAAAAGTGTTTTTTCTCACCTTGTTATCCTGCAAAATATTTCTCATCTGACAGAATTTAGGAGCTGATTGTCTTGAGCATTTTGAGGCACTGGGCACTGATTACTCACTGGTTGCAGTTTGCTTTCAAAATTTCTTAATGGAGACAGAAAACCTTTTATCTGAAAAGTGCTTTGCAAATAGCAATTAACCTCCATGCCATTCCAGTCAGTTGTCAGCTGTTAACCTTGTAAGCTCTCTTTTGACTGCTTTGCCTGTGTGTGTTGGGTGCCTAAACCTTATTTAAACCTGATTTAACACAGGAGGTGTTACCACTGTGTTTGCTAAAATCCTTTCTTGACCCAGGGAGAAACTGGATGTTTGGAGCTCATTTTGGTTTATAATGTAAAGGGGAAAAACAAGGTTATTGTGGATCCCAGGTGGATTTTGAGTGGAGAAGGGAAAGGCTAAGTCAGTATCTTGCTTTCTTCCCCCCCAGTTTCAGTACATTAAAGGTTTTTAAGGGCTTTGCTGGGCAGAGCTGGAGCTGATCACTGCAGTTGAGGTTTGCAAATCTCTCAGGATGCCCTGGCTCAAAGCAAGGGTCTCTCCTGGTGAAATATTTTTAACCTGATCAATAACTGCTCCTTTTGTTTAGAATTTAATTACACTGTGAACAGTGGAAACAGGCAGTTGAGAGTTGATCTGATATCTCCAGGTCTCTTCCTGCTCAGCCTTTGAGGAATGAGGTCAGACCTTAGGAGCTGTTAGGCATTGGTCATGTTTGCTGCCATCCTGTGTTCCACCAAAACCACCCAAATGGACTGCACTAACTCTCCTGCCTCACTTTTCTGTCTCTTCCAGCCCTAAAATGCTGTGTTGATATTGAGCCATCACTGGGCTTCTCTGCACCTCAGTCTTTCAGTCCCAAAGGAGTGAAACAATATTAACCTGTTGTTCAGTGGAGATACAAAGGTGAATTGCTCTCTCAAAAGTATTTATAGATTCACAGGTGGAAAGTGTTGTTTTTTTTCTTTTTGCAAGCTTAGCCACAGAATGCCCCAGTTTTTTAATCTTATTTAAACAAAGTAGGTTGTTTTGGCTTTTTTCTTTCTGTATTTCCCAGGCTGCAAGGAGATTGATATTTAGAGATATTTTAGCTATGCTAAAATAAATTTACTGGGTATTCAGGTAGTGAAGGTAGACAAGGGATATCCCTGATTCTGGGCCTCTAATTTTTATTTTTATTTTCTTCAGTACTCAGTTCCTTTTGTTTTTTTGTATTTTTGTTTCCCTCAGTACTCTAGAGACTTTTTCTTTCACTAAAGTTTATAACAGGAATGGGAATAATTCGGTGCTGATAGTGGATTCAGGAGAAAGAATAAGTTAAAGTGGAAAGCTGATGCTTCTGAAACAGGATTACTAGAAATCAGGGGAACTTGTACTGTTTAGTGCACTCTGATGTGGGCAATTAAATTACTGCTGAGTGGCAAAGGTGAGAAGAAAAGCTGGTGGTGTTGATGACACATTAAATAGCTGGGGATGGCAAGGTGGAGTGCTCACAAAAACCAGCCCTGCTCTAACAAGCTCCTGTTTTCCTCCAAATATTTAAATGCAGACTGTAACACTAATGGCTGTTTGTGCTCTGTTCCTGTTGCTGCTTATCCTACAGGTAAAATACACAAGGTCACTGAGCTGGGCCTTTTGCCAAGGAAGTAAAATTGCAAAATCTTTATTAAAGAAGAGGAAACACTGAGAGCAATGTGTCTCTGGGACCGGATTACATTTTCTTCTAATTACCCAGAAATACGAAAGCTGCGTGCAAGGGAATTACTGCAAGAATTAGCATGAGATTATGTATTCACCCATTTTAAAGAGGGCCAAATTTACAAAGCCACTGTGATCTACTTATGGATTGGTGCCACCAGGGACTGAACTGCATCTGAGTTGTTTGGGGGCTGGATTTGCCAAGGTCTGATTTAGCAGCTTGTCCTCTGTGCTGAGCTCAGCCTGAGAGGGTGAGCAGCATCCCCTGTCAGTGATGCCAGCTGCTACCTGAGCAGGGCTGCCCTTCCAGGCCTTCAAGTGCTCATACACAGGTGGTACAGGCTCATTTTTGAACCACAGGGAATCTTTGATGCTCACCAGATACGTATTTTAGGGATTTCTATTCTGTTCTGTCATGCCACTCAGAGGATACCATAAAGGGCTGGTAAGGAGTTGGGTGTCCAGTATGGGTTAACTGCAAGTGAGAGAACTGAGATTGCAAACTTAAATAGGGTACTTCACTTAAAAAACATCTCAAAAGGAGACAAATGTCCACAAATTTCACTTTCTACTTGTTTTCAAGGGGTGGCAATAAACTATTGCCTCAAGACTTTTATTTAATCATTATGTCCTTGCTCATTTTTGGTATTTTCTGTATATAAATAGTGCAGGAACTCAGGAGCACACAAATTTATAGACATCACCTTGTACCACTGTCACTCACTAGCCTCTCATCAGTATTTGTTTCTTGCTGTAGGTGCAGAAATGATTTGATTTTGCCATTCTTGTAAGCACTTTGTGTCAGCAGGAGGCCATCAGAGGGAACATTCTTCTCCCAGCCTCACTGGAGTTTGTTCTCTCTGTTGGGATGCTTGTCTCAGAACACAGCTGCAGTTATATGGAAAACAGTTCTCTCTGCACAGATATTCATGAATTAAATCTTGCATATGCAATAACAAATTTTAACTTCTAGACAGGGTATTTCATTCCCCAGGGTTTCATAACCCTGTAGCACAGGTGCAAGGATTGGTTCATTTCTCAGGGAAATTTAGTCACCTCAGGGAAACATTATGTGTTACCTGCTAAATCCATCTATCCAGTTTCTTATTCTGAGCTGACTCTGGCCTTTGCAAATGCACAAGCATTTCCTTCCCATGTAGCTTTACATTATCCATTGAAAATGAATTATGCCTTCAACCCTCTAATTCACTTACTCTATTTCCAAAGTTGCCTTATTGAATATTATGATCTTCTGTGCGTTCATGTTTTAATTTGCATTTGATTAAGATCCCCAGACCTTGTAGACTGACCTTGATCATCCTTGGAAGCAGAAAAAAATTGCAACCACAAAAGGACAGCAGTACACAAACACATGCATATATGTGTATTAAAATTTAAGCTTTTTTTTTAATCATTTGAAGAAGAAAAAGATCTCCATATTTTAACATAAACACACTTATGTAGCTTTTTTTTATAATGTGCTCCTATTTGAGGCTGTGCTTCTCTGAGTCTTTGCCTCTCTAACATTAAATTGCAGAGGCTTAAATTCTTCAGCCCATTTCATCTTTGACTCTGCTGTGAACACTTTGTCTGCTCTTTGTGCTTCAGTATTTTTCTGTCTGTGGTTTAGAATTTCCCTCCAGTTCTAGTCCTAGTGAAGTCAAGTACAGCTTTTCCAAAAGGGAAAATGTGGTCACAATTTTACTGGTGATGGCAAAATTACAGCGCTTCAACTCTTACTGGTGATGTTAATATTCCCAGAGTCACAACAGAGTGTGGGAAGAACTGAGCAGACTGAAAGCAGACTTGTTTGGACTGAAAGCAACCTTTTTCCTCCATTTTTCTCAATGTAAGTGCTCTGTCCATGGTATTGCAATGCTTGTGGTGAGTAAATGTAACTGTCCACAAACTGAAACAAATAAACAAATTTATTCCTCGAGGACTGTAGGATTGCCAGCTGAGATTTTCCTGAGAACTTTATAGACCAAATAACATCACCTGCTCATGAAGTAAGTACACCTGTGTGGCATTCATCCAGGGATTTCTCACTCCATGAGTTGCCTGTGATCAGATTGTGATTTAAGGACCCATGTTTTTTATGGATTGCTGCCTATCCAAAATTTCCAGGCAGGTGTGTTTGAGAAAATTTCAAAGTTCTGCTTGTAAAAGAATTCTGTGATTTCTTATTCACATAGCAGTCTGAATTCCCTGATCTTTCAACATGAATTCAGTCAACCACTGCTTTTGGTTTATTCTTCCTGCATAGCTTTTCAAAACTGCAGGTGAGCTTTCTTCTCTTGATAAAATAATTTGAGTTTTAAAATGAAGCCAAGCTAGCCCATGAATCTTGTTCTTTGCTTTTTGTTTAAATACAGCCTGGCTTGTAAAAACACTCTCAGAACACATGCAGTAGCAAATGCTGGTTCAAAATGCAGGTCAGAACACAGGCAAGCAATCCTGGATGCCTTTTCTTCTGGATTCAAAATCTGCAGACTGTGGTGGATTTGGGCCTGCCAAGGCACAAAACAAGCAAAAAAAAAAAGTATCAACAAAATTTGTTCCCCTGCAGAGGATGGATATCTGTGTATATAATTCTTGGAGAAAACCCAGTTCCACACAAAAGCCCAAGTTATTTCTTTCTTTCTTTCATGTTCTTTTTCTAACAACTAAAAAATATCTAAACTGTGCCATCCATCCCAGACAATGGATAAAGAACAGCTTTCCCTGAGATGAACCTCCTTGACTTGATGAGTGAACACAGAATTTGTGATCCTGGAATGGCAGGAACACATCAATTCTTTGCTTGCTTATGGTCATTCATTTAGGCCTCATCAGAAATTTATTTCTGGAGGATGAAAGACTTGTTATTTTTTTCTGTCTCTTGCAGACAAGTGACTGGGACAGGTAGTAGATGGATTATGGAAGGATTATGGAAAAGATGAGTTGTTTGGCTCCGTTTTGACACCTTGTTGTGCTTTTTATTAAAACATATTTCTAATAAAATGCAAAGAGGCATTTACATCAGCTGAGAGTTTGACCCAGGGACCTTGTAGCTTTTTGTGGAGACACTGCCCTCATATAAATAGCTGTTTGTTCATGCTCTTGCTCTATTCATTATGGTCAAAGTCTGAGCTCATGTCTGTTACTTAACACACAAGAAGTCTATAAATTCAGTGGTGCTTGAGTCATTAGTGAGTTTCATTAAGTCAGATGTTACATTATGATAAGCCTGGACAATATGAATGTTAGCTTTATAAGATCCTATCTTATAAAAAAAATATAATTCTTTAGCTATTTTGAGCTTTGCAATTAACCACAAGTGTAAATCCTCACTGCTGAAGAAAACACAATATATCCCATTACCAAAAAGCAGCAAATGGGATTTAGCTTGTGTTAGAGAAGACATGCTGTCGTTTTTGTTTTTCATTACCAGAATAATTGTAGCAGATTTATTTAACCAATCATTCATCAGCTAGTTTACTAAAGCTCCTGGGGCTGCTGCAGTTGTTGGACAGTTGACAGAATTATTTAGCTGATAAATACAAAAGATAATTTGATTCAAGTATGATTTCTGTGGGACTGAGAAAAACACAGCGGTTGTTTTGTCTCCCTTTGGATTCAAAGAGGATGCAGAATTAGATCTTGGAATACGAGCTGGTTTCACAGTTGGCCTCTGGAAATATCCTGCTCTTTTAAAAATAATTTTAGTCATTAGTTCTGTTTGTAATTAAATAAATATAGCTACATTTTGCACTAATTATGCCCTCAGTCCAATAAAGCACTTAACAGGTGTATGACTTTAGAAGGTGAATAATCCTGCTGGCTCGATCTGTGCATAACAGCTTGGTTCATCAAAACACAGTAAGTGCTTTAGTCTCACTAGGAGCAGTAAGTTTTAGGTGTGTGCTTGAGATTAAGCATGTGTTCAGTTGCTTTGCCTGGCTGGTGATGAAAAATAGCCTGTTAAATTAGCTGCATATTGGAAAGCTTTACTGGATCCAGGGCTGTTGGAGTAAAGCTTGGAGAGCCACTTATTTATAATTCACACTGTGGTACAAATGACCTGATATAAATGCTGCAATTTGCTATTGGGGCTAATTGTTGTGGCACTTGGGGTGCTCAGTAAGAGTTTTGCTCATGGACCTGGTGGCTTAGGTGAAGGTAAGAAGATTGGTCAGAAATCTGGAAAATGTGAGAAATGATAACCTGAGGAGGTGTTGGAGCCCTTGCCAGGACAGTGTCCCCATTGGGGACAACTAAAATCAGCCCTGCTCTGGGGAGGTCTGAGACTTTGGCTTTTGATTCCTGAACCTGGAAGAAAGTTTTACTGATGACTATCTGAACAGTTCCCATGTCAATGGTTTTATCAATAAACAAAGAGCACAAATATTTCTGATCTCTTTTCTCCCTTTATACAAAGAAAATCTTACTGGAAATAAATGAAATGTGACAGAGGCAGTGTGTAGACTGATTTTCTTAGCCAGGCAAATGTTTAATATTTATTTTATTGGTCTTGTTGGAATCTTACCTCCCAACTGCAGAGGTAATCTGTTTTACAAAGATTAAAATGAAAATTTATACTGACATGATTTCCTGATGAGAGTCAAACAACTCAAGGGCCACAATAATACTGCAAAGCACTACAATTTATTTGTAATTTTTTTCCTCAAAAAGCCACACTTCCTAAATGGGTTGGAATGTGCTGAATAGAAGAAAATGGTGCAAAATAATTTCCTTTTTCAAAGATGCTCTTTTGTAAATTGCTGTGAAGGGGATCTGACAGACATAATCTACTCTAGTGAAGTGTGTAATGAAAAATCCTTCACTTTAAAATCTCAAACTCTTACCTGGACCATGAATTCTCAAGTCCCCTGGGTGTTATGCAAGTTAAACCTCCTTATTTAGCAAGGAGAGAGCAAGTGTCACATTTACATGTAGAAATCAGCCATGGAAATCCACCAAGGCTATGGCAGAGGTGGAGCCAGAGGATCTGCTGTCATTCACCTTATGAATATTTTCCCCCCACTGCTGCATTAACAAAGAACTAAGGAAACCATTCCAGGTTTTCCATGCCTCCCTCCCTGCTCCAAGCAGAGATTTAATTACCTATAATATCTTCCTTTGGCCTCTACATGTTTTCCTCTGCAAGGTCTGCTGTTTGTCCAACTCCAACCCAAATTTATATTCCAGCATTTCACCATTTGGGAACAAGTATTAAATCAGAATTATTGTTTTGTTTGTTTTGTTTAGTTTTGGGGTTTTTTTCTTCCCCCTTCTCCTTTCCTCCCTGATGAGATGGAAGAGCCTGTGATCTGCAATCTAAGACAGCAATATTTTCCAGGCTGGCTTACATCAGTACATCATCATTATTATCATTATTATTATGCTCCCTTTCTCCCCCTCCTCCTTATTAATTTATTTATTTTATTGCTGGTGTTAAATGGTTTTGTCAAAAGCAACTCTTTACAGATCATTAATGCCAGAGCAGATGATTGTTTTCCACCAGCCCTCATGAATAATTCAAGCTGCCAGCTCACAGCCTCATCCTCAGCACTGAGGGCTCTTCTGAGGAGTCAGGGTTATTAAAGGTAACACTCCTGATGAGTCTCATCTTTGAGCAGGACCTACTCATTATTCCTCAGGAGCAACTCTGTCTTGAAGCAAATCACACAGTGCTGAGGCTTCTTCCTCAGCCTGCTTTCCTCTCCCCCTTCTGCTCCTTTTGATGATGTTACAGCTTTTGAGTTTCTGTCGCAAAGTTGAGGAATGTGATGAATGCTCCGGGACAAGTGGAAGGAAAATGGTGAGAGGAGTGCTCAGCAAGCAAGCTGCTTTTCTTTTTCCCCTGTTCCTCTTTCTAATCTCATTTATTTCACCAGTTCTCATGCTCCTTGCATGCTGGCTCTCTGCGGGCACTTGAATGAACATGTTTGCTGGCAGAAATATTCTGGGATTCAGGGAATGATAAGACTGGAATATTAAAGCAATAAAAACTGTATACATATTCATATACCAGGAACTTGATTATTAATTCTGATAATCTGTTCTCAGCTGTGTTTACAATGGTGGTGAAATCTTATAAGTAAATTGTGAGGTTAGTTCTGGAGCTGGCAATTGGTGTTACTCATGCCAATCACAGAAGAGAACTGGGAAAATACTTGGAAACCAGCCTATTCTCCTGGATTCACCAGTATTCAAAACAACCATGAAACATCTAGACTCTCCAAAATGGTATTAATATCATAGTAAAATAATAATATAATAGTTTTTTTTCTTTGCCTTGAAAGGTGATTTCATATTAGATATTCTGAGGTTTTGTGAATATATTTTTATAAAAATATGGCAACAGCCCCTAGACTTATGCACAGCTGAGCTGCAGGTGGCTTACAGTCCAGCCAACTGCTTGCAATTTTAGCAGGCAAGTGGAGTTCAGTCCCCTTCAAGTCCTAAGGGAAGCTTTTGCTCTGGGCTCTTTGAATGATAAACAGTGCATTTATATTATAATGTGCATGGCATAATTACCAATTTCTTGATATGATTCTATAGGTTACTGGAATGGACTGAAAAGATGGAAATTTTTTTTGTATACATTTGTGATGCTTGTGCACTATTTTTGATTTTTCTATTTTTTTTTAATGAATGTGGATTGTTTTAAAAAAAAATCCCTCAAAAACCTTCATTGTTCCTGCATTTGCTGGAAAGCCTTTCAAACACTGGGGAATATCAAAGGCAGTATTATACAAGGAGTCAAATAAAGGAAGAAATCTTCAATAGCTGACCATAAATTTTACAGTAAAACCCATATTTTTCTCAACTTGCCAACCCACTTAGAATGAATACATTGCCCCTGGGGACTGGTACAATGCCTGCCACTGATCACATCTCCTTCATCAACCCTGTTCTGGGGATGAGGAAGGACTGGTATCCTTTCACACCCTTTTGAGAAAGCTAAATGTCTCCTTTCCTTCAATCTGTTCAGTTTATTGAAGAGGAGGTTAAGAGGTGAGTTGATCCACTAATAGATAGTAGACAGCTCCATTAATCTAGAGGTGGGAAGAAAAGCATGTAACAGATCCAGTGGTAGGAAGGTAAAGCTGCCTGAAGTCGAGCTCTCTGCTATTTTTGACACTGAAGGTAACTAACAACTCACTCAGGTCTCCTTGTGGGTTTTCCCTCCTCCATGTAAAATACACTGTCCTGAACAGCAGCTGTGACTTTGATAGAGAAATAACCAGGTGGAGCTTGCTGACTTCTGTTCTGCAGGAGAACAAGAGAACAGAGGGCTGGAGAGGGACTTTTCACAAGGGCATGTGGAGGTGGGACAAGGGGGAGTGGCCTTCAGCTGAAGTAGGGTAATTTAGATCAAAAATTAGGAAGTAATTCTTGACTGTGGGGGGGGTGAGGCACTGGAATAGGTTGTTCAGAGAGACTGTGGACTCCTTATCAATGGAGATGTTCAAGGCCAGATCAGGTGGGGCTCTGAGCAACCTGGTCTAGGGGAAGGTGTCTCTGCCCATGGCAGGGCAGGTTGAAACAAGATGATTTTTTAGGCTCCTTCCAACCCAAACCATTCTGTGACTGTGATTTTATGAACACATTTCCTCCTGACCTAAGAATCTATGAAGGGTGAAAGAAACCCCCATACCCATCCATCTTCCAAGTTTTCAGTACTTAAATGTGAGGGAAAAGATGTGGTATTATGATATTGTGAGTCCAAAGAACTACAAACAGAATATACCACTCAAAAGATAAAAGTGGACCTAAAATATCTTTCTTTGTTCATCCTTATAATCCAGACCTCTGTAAGAGAGTAGAGAGCCTTTTTGTTATGGTCTTGTCCTATAATTTTCTGGCTGTGATGTTTCTTCTGTCTTAGGTTGGGGCATTGGGAAAGCACATTAATGAGAGCAGAACTCCTTGCATAGAATGCAATAGTCAATATTTTTTTCCTTGTCACCAGGACCAACACTGCCTGTGCTTAATTTTCCTGGTGGTTTTGTTGCAGCAGAAAGTGTGGCTGATAACTGCTTATATAAAAACCTTCTTTAATTATTTTTCCCCCTTCCAAGATAAACTGTGGCCTAAGTAGGAGGAGGCTACAGAAACAACAATTCTACCACTGTTCCACAAAGGTTTAACTCTTGTTTCTTTTGCTAAGCATATCAATGAGTAGGTGCCAATCAAGCCTGTATTCCTAATTACTGGGGCTTTAGAAACAGGGCTAATTTTAAGTAGCCAGAACTTGGAAGACAGGTTTTATTGATAGGGATCTGCCCAACAAGCAGGTTGGGAACACATATGGGTAATACTACATTTCTCTTTCTAATCCCCTGAGGCTCCTGTTTCCTGAAAAAAAACACCTTCAGATTCTTTCTTTGATACATGTGACACAGCTGACTGCTCTTTCCCCTACAAAGCATGTGGGACAGGGCACTTATTTCAGTGGGGTTATTCTGCACTGTGTCATGTTTTTAATGAAATTGGTTACTGGAGGTGACTGAGGCATCGCCCTCCCCATGCAGCCCCAGATAATCCTCTTTGGTATTGATGTCTGTTTTTCTTGAGTACAAAACAAGTTGTTGTGCTCCTCAAAATGGATTCTCTGCATATTCTGATTCATTTCAAGGTCACCTGAAAGACATTTGCTGCAGAATGTGATGGAGATTATGCTCTAAAGGCAGGGGCTGAAGAGCAGTTGATAAGGGTTTAAAAACATTACATTTGTTCACTTGCTAAAAGCATAAAATCACAAGGTTAAACTTGATTGTGTTCTGTTATCTTGGGACAATGCTTCTGCACAAATGCCAAGTGATGTTAATATTAATAAATCTTTACTTTAGGAGTATTTTTGTCCTCAGTGTGCCTTTTTGTGGTAACAAATTGAAGTATTTGTAAGCTCTAGTGGCTGGGAATGATGTGCAGATTACAAAGCAGCAGTTTGCTTAAGAAAAAACCCAAAAAAGTATAAAGCTTGGATTTTAGATTTTCAGGATTAAGTGCCTTAGAGGGCTTTCATGCCTCAGACTTTGGTCATTTAACACAGTGAGAATCAATCCTTCTCAAAGATCTGTAACATCTCTAATTAGAACTTCAAGAGTGCAGGTACTAATGGACAATAAAATGGCACATGCAGGAGGACTGGGATTTTAGGGTTTGGGCTCTCTTCTAAGAGTTTTTATTTTTGAAATATTTCATATTAAAAAAATTAACTGTAATTCTTTGAAATTTGTTAGCTGATTTAATACATTCATTCCCACTGTGAGTTGCACAGAAGTTGTATCTGCCTCCTAAGATACACCTTCGTCAATACTTACTTCATGCTGTGCTCTTGAACATGTACTGATTTGTCTTAGCCTGTTACAGGCAAAAAAAATTAATAGAAACAGTTCAAATATAGGCTGAGATTTAAACTAGAGGTGTCCTCAAAAGCTGGGATTTTCAGGTCTGCTTTCTCCTTCTGAAAAACTCATCAGTGCTGTTGATGAGGATCATGTGAAGTTGGTGTGAAAAATCTGTGAAAAGCCTCAGTTTGTCCCAACCAAGTCCTGAACCTTGGTGTAAACCTGGGGAGATTTATGGTTTCAAGATGAAATCAGGTAATGCTGAAGTTCTCTTGGGGTTTCAATCCTAGGTGAAATATGTTGTTTATTCTTAGGTTTTCCTTTGAACTTGGTGTTTGAACTCCTAAAATGAGATTATTTTGGGGGGTGCAAATTACTGCCAGATGGCAAAGGATAAGTGTCTGACAACTCTTCCATTCTGTAAACATTTAGTCTAGGTGAGTTTCTGGAATTGGAGGGTGGAAAAGACTTCAGGGAGGGCTGGAACTTTGCATGATACTCCTGTAATTGTTTTTAGAGATGGCTGAGCTGGCTCAGGCTAGCAAAGGCTTGATGGAAACTAGCAACATTCAGAAAATAAATAGTGTTTGATTTATTTCATTGCAAAGTGCCAAGAGTTGCAACCCACACTGCTTTGCTCTCTGAAATGTTATGTGGCAACGAGTTCCACACCAAATCTAAAGATTTGTGTTGAAATGTGCTCTTTTAAAATATTTTAAATCTGTGACGTGGTAAATTTAAGGTTCTTTAGCCACACTTTTCCTAGGAAACTTCTGTTAGTGAAAATTCAAGGACAGAATGGACTCAAGATGTTCTCTGTCGAGCATGGAACAGAACTTAATCCAGCTGAATTGTGTGAGGATGGAGCTGTACTTAATTTTCTTAGTGTTAAATGCTTGTGAGTCTGCTGTCTTTAAATGCTCACACTGGAATTGGTTTAATGGCACAGGTTACACCTTCAGATTTCTCTTTTCTTCAAAGCTATGAGGCATGACAATGAGAAAGAAAAGGAGAGATCAATGACTCCTCCCTTTTCTGTGCCACATTCTTCCTCTCTGCCTAGTTTTCCAGTGAATTAGTGCCCTTTTTTAGGTCTACACAATTATAGAAATCCTGTGAAAGTCCTAGGTGAAATTATTTTAGTGTAATTGATGTTTGGAACTTCTTTGTGGAGTTCAGTCCCTTTTATGTCAAGCCAGGCAGCACCTATTAAACAAAGTTTATTCCATCTGCACTTCTTCACAAGGATTTCTGATTTGCTGGAACAGAAGATGCTTTGGATAAGTGCATGAGTCCAGAAGTAAAAACCATTGCAACATCCTAAAAAAAAAGAGAGGAAGAAGTTCCCAAACTTCATGCTTCTGACCTGACTGAAGAGTTATCTCATGGAAACCTGGACTGGGTTATTGGTTGGATTCAGTTCAGCACACATGCACAGCTCTTCTTCACCTGCATCTGAAATAGTGTTTTCAAGGACTCTGATTAATCTCCCTTGCTAGATTGCTGCCTGAAGGAAAAGCCTTGGATGAAAATCCCTAGAGTCTGAGCAGCAGTGAAAAATACTTATCAGTCCAGATATTTCATCCACAATTACTCTATTTTTTTTTCTGTTCATAAAGACAATTCTAGACACACACACATATTCCTTTTCCATTTACAATTTCAAGATGAACTCCAACACCATGGGAACGTTATCTTTTTTTTAATGTGTGTAACACTGATGTACAAGACGTGACCAATGTGGTTCCATCCGCATCATGGTGCAGTTTAAACAATAAAAAATTTGGGCCACCTGCCATGAAAAACTTCAGCTTGTGGCTTGACTGCAGGGGAGAAATTTCACAGGTCCCATGGAAAGCAAAGCATGAAAATACACTGTGGGACTGCAGCAGTTTATGGGAGGGAGAATGTGCCTTGCAAAGTCAGAGCTGCAGAGAGTATTTTGTGTCTTTGGCAAATGTGGTGTGCAGGATCTGAACCATTAATCAAACACTGACAGGCGGCTTGGGGAAGCGGAGTGTCAGATGGAGGAGGGCTTGCAGAGCCCCATCCAAATGGCATCTGGGGGAAAAGAAGAGGGGGGGAAAAAAACAATGAAAGGAATGTTTATGGTACTGGAACGATTTTAGTTACATTTATTCTAAACGTTTGGAAATTTATATTGATCTGAGTAGGGGCTGGTGCTGGGGGGAGTTAAATCAGCGTTCCCTGTTGCCCTGTCAGGTTTGATTTATGCTGGGCATCTGACAGCCACTCAGTTCAGAAACCTTTCTGAGCCTTCTTTTCTACTTCCTAAGCAAAGCAAATGAGCTTTGTGGGACAAAAAAAAAAGATTAAAAATAAAAGCCCTCCCCAAAACAACAACAAAAAACCCCTTATCCTGAACTAAATTTAGAGATTTCTACACATCTGGCAATGCTAATATCTCTGTGATGTGTGTCCAGATGTCTACTTAGAGAAGGTGGAAGTGTATTCAGCTTGTTTATGTATAGCATTTGCTGACTTCAATTTTGGCAATCTGTGGAATAGCTGTGTTTGTCAAAATAACATGGCTTTGTCTCCAGTTTCTCCTCCTTTTTAATATTCTCTCTTTCTTGGAATTCAAATATTGCATAAGGCAAGAAATATTCTTTTATTGCATTTATTGTTTATGAAAATTAAAAATATAATCTGGTTTATTGCCTTTATGAATTCATGTATATGTTGGAAAATGCAGAGTTGACCCTTTTCAAATCCATGTTTTTTCTGCTCCATTTATTTTGGGAGGAATCCACCCTTGGTTTTCCCAGTGATGAGATGTTCATGTAGTCACTGATGTGAAAAAGGAGGTTTTAAAACTTGTGGTGCTGCTGGAAATTAACAGAAAGTCATTAACATCACTAGGATTATGTTTAATTTTCAGCAATGCCATGGAGGCTGGCTGATCATCAGTGTAGTAATATTTACATAGCTCTGCTGGAGATGCACAGCTAAAAAATGTCCTGATGTTTTTGGTGTTTGTTTTTTTGATTTCCTTCTTTCTTCTGATTTACTACTGATTGCCTTCTATCACCAAAAATATTGCTTACTTCTTGCCCATCTAAGATATATTCTATATATCTGGAGACATGCATCATTAATATTGGGATTGTTCATCAGTACTGCTTTTAGCATGTTCCTAAATATGCAGACACATGCAATACTCCCTTCTATAGAGAACATTTATTAGAGAAATGAAGCTGTTTGTGTTTTGGAATCTTCAGTGAAGATCTGTTGGACAGCAGCATGAGGTACCCTCTCTGAAGCTGAGTTCATGGATGTTACACTGAGCAGTTGCATTTTACAACCAATTTTGAAATCCCTTCCCAGGCCAGAGTGGTCTCTCCAACCTGACGTGGCTGATGGGCAGCCTCACATCCTCATCTGCAGAAAGCCTGCAGGGACCAGGGGCTGGAACTGGAAATAGAACCAAGAAATTCACCCCTGCCATTCAATGTGGCACATAAAAGTGTGTGTTCGTGTCAACACGCAGCCTAAAATCCAGCAGTTTGGTGGTACAACAGCTGCAGCGACATGAGTGCAGTGAAAGGACTTGCCATGGACATTCAGCCTTTTTAAAAACCTCTGGAGACTTTTGTGAACTTGGTTTGTAGTTGGAGTTTCCACTTGAAGCCTGTTGTCATGAGTTGCAGTCATTATCTGGAGCAGAATTGGAAAATTGCAGTGCAGCCTGCAGGCCTGCTGCAGATACAGAGGTGCAACCAGGCTGCTGCTTCTCTGGAAAAACTGGCTGGAACATGGAAAAACAAGTCCATTAGACCTCAACCATTTCTGTTCCCTAAGGAAATGAGCTCCTCTTGGTAAAACAACAGAATATAAGATGTATAGAAAACCTTTAAGGGATTAAACGATCTAAACTCTGTCACAGACTATCTTTAAAATAGAAACAAAAGAGGAAAAAATAGAAAAAATAAAAAAGCCAGGCTGAACTTCCAGTTACCTCTTGTGTGAAAAACAGCCAACTTAACCAAATCAACAGTGAACTCTGTCTTCCCCTGCTGAAAAACTCAGGCTTGTGTCAGGGATGTTTCTGGAGTGCAGTGGCAGGTAACACAATCCCTCAGCTACGGGCTCTTCCTTCCAAGGCATTTTAATTTTTACAGCTCAAGTGCTCCAAGGGTGCCAAAATAATCAGGTCTGTGCATTTCATGTTCTTGCCATATACAGCCTGGGATCTGATTGCTAATCCCTCAAGGTGGCAGTAGCTTAATTAAAGCTATGTATCGGTGAGGAGATAATTGCAATGTCCTTTGAGTGGCTGCTCCTAATTTACGCCGTGTACAGCCTGATACAGTCATCTATAATGTATCAAAGGTCCACGCTAGATTTTAATGTAAAGCTGTGTAAGATAAATGAAGAGTACATGTGGCAGGTGCTCAGTACATGCATTTAGATTAAGCCCTGCTCATTGAGGTGGTGATTAGATGAGTTATGTCAGGGAATTGTAACTGCTTCAGTGGATGAGGAAAAGGTTATTTCGAAGAGCTCATTTTAACGGCGTAGCTGACACATAATTCAGATATCAAACAATAAATGAGAGCAGGAAGGGTGCAGAGTGCAGATGCTGAGCCCCCTGGACAGTGTACACACAAATGCAATAGAACTTCTAGGACAGCTAAAAAGCTGTCTGAGTAATGCTCTCTCTGATTAGCTTTAAATACCTGGTAAAGATATTTAACTACATCAAAAGTGAGCTGAGTGTGTTATTTGTTCAGAAATGGGGGCTCAGTCATAGTTCATTTGCTCTCCCTGTGTCTCTGTAGGTGCAGGAACATGGGGGGTCAAATCCATCAGAGCAAAGGTGGAAGCACAAGGCTTATATTCCTGAGTTTTATTAGCAAGAGAATCATTGTGTTTATCAACCTGGCAGAGCTTCTGAAAGAGATAGCTGGGATTTACTTTTTCAGCAGTGCAGCAAGATCATACAGAAAAAATGCACTGATGGGTTTATTAAGTCTCCAGTAATATAGGAGAGCTTTTTGCCTGTGCTGTTTCTCCAGTGGGGCTGGGACAAGCACTGGGTCAGAGAATTTGGTGAGTAAATTTTGGCGAGCCATGCCCTTGTCTGTAGACCATGGGGCTGGTGAGTGAAGGGGATGAGGCAGCTCTAAAGTGTGGAGAGCTTGAGGACAGAGGAGAGGGCTCATACCAAGGATTTCTGAAAGGAAAATAGGATGAAAGTGGAATGAGAGCTGTGCATGTGTAAAGAGCAATGTTTAGATCTGTTCAACATGTATTTTTGTTTTATGTCCTCAAAGAAAACAGTACAGCCTGGAAATACCAGGCTCTGGCACTCGCTGCCCTCTGTGCCTGTGGACACACCCAGAAGGTCAGGAACGTGCTCATGCTGGATGTTCACAGGAGCATCTCACACCACAACCTGGTTCTTGAAGGGTTTTTTCCTCCAGCAAGCACAATAACATGGTGTGAGGTTTTGAAGCAACTCTAGCCATTGTCACCTTAATCTTTTCTCTTAAAGGTCAGTTGAAATCACAGCCCCTGTTTTGCCAAGCACAGCACAAGAAAAGGCAAAGTGGGAAAAGGGTGAGATGTAATTCTGCAGGGTGACTCTCAGCAGGTAAAACTGGAGCCAGGTAGTGCTGTGAGGATCCAAGCTTTAAATCAAAAGTACATGAGAGGGGAATATGCTTCCAGCTTCTTCTGGTATGAAAACTGCACAGAAAACTCCCTTTAATAGGTTAATATTACTGTGTGTATCTGTGTGACGAGAACCATGAAATACTGGGGGGGTCTCAGCAGGTTCCTGCCTCCCCATCAGCAATACCTACTCCATCTCCCACTGTGCACTCTATTAAACATCACAAGCAAGACAAATACCCTGTGACAAGTGACCAATCTTCCGTGGCTTGCTCCAACCTCACAAAACAGAAGGCTCCCCTCAGCCAAGGCTCCAGGAGGAAACATTGGAGCAGTTGTGTTATCTCTTCCTGTTACACCAGGGCTTAGCAAACCGTGCCATAAAAGACATAACATTCAATTGACCTTTTGCTTATCTATAAACGTAAAATGAGCTGCAGAGACCCCGATTCACCGAGGAGCCATTTCTGGGGAATTTATTTCCTTTTGCCAGCCATAAAAATAAATTGCTCCTCACAAAGAATAGGCTCAAAAAATAGACCTGCTCGCTTATAATAAGATTATTATGAAGGAGATGTTTTTTTCCCTGGGCAATCACAGCCAGCCAATGTGTTATCAAATTTTTATCTTGTCAAATTGCTAGGCACTGATTAGTGTTCTAGGGAGATTTTGTGTGCTTAGCTGGCCTTCTGTAACCTTCTAGGGCCTGAGTACCTAAAAGTGGCTGGATTCAAGGATTGACTTCTATTCTTTGAAAGATGGATTATTCTTTTTTGCCTCTGTCCTACTTCTAAGCCAGATTTTCAGAGCAAATCTTTACACAAAGCATTCAAAGAATAAAAAAGTAATTCTTACATGTCATATCAGCCTATTTGGACAAAGCCAGGCAAAACTGTTCTGAAAGGCAATGGGAGGATCAGGCAATAAGTCAGGATTTATCCAGCCTGTTTCTCTTTATGGAGCCCAGGACAATGAGGTTGGCTATCAATCTTGCCAGGATAGTAACTGGAGAATTTGGCTTACTCACTCCCAACCTTACATTCTGCTTTTTCAGTGAAATTCATAGTGGAAAACACTCCTAATGACAAATACTCCTAAAAGGATAAACCCCAGCCTCTGTGTATTGGCCCTCTATGATTAGAAGTCTGATATTATCAGGGTTAGGTTTTTTTTGTGTGTTCATTTGTGTCCTGATGTGTCATGTACAGATGGAGATGCTGGGCAGGGGGGTGGTGAATCCTAGAGCCAGAGAATGGGCTCTCTTTTTGGTGCTGTTATATCCTGCTCCCTTTCCCTTTGCACTCCCAGCCCTTCAGCCAGGTCAGATTCAGTCTCAGGCTTTCTACAGGTCAGGTTTTCCACCCAGATACACCTAAATGTTGCATGAACACCACATCCAGCATCTCATTGAGGGGCAACTGGTCACATCTTGGTGGCTGTTGCTGTGATGAGCAAAGGGAAATGCAGGAACTGGGGAGGCGAGGTGGTGTGTTTGCCCTGGGAGCCAACGTGCTTTGGTGCAGCTCTGCGTGGGGTCTCTCCTTCCTCCTATCATGACAGTGCAGCACTAAATGAAATATATTTACTTTAGATCTAATCAGGCTGTCACTTTATGCTTTCTGAGCATTTATTGTTTGCAAATGTATCAGGAGTTTAAATCACTATGTAATGGTGATTAATCTACTATATTGTGAAAGTTCAAAATAGCCTCCTCTGCTTTCACGTGTTACTAATTAGGAAACAGTTGATTAGTAAAATCTGCATGAAATGTGTATTTCAAATTTATCCACTTGGTTTCTCAGTTCCTACATATCTATTTCAGGATAAATAGTGCAAACATCATTTCTTGTACGATGGTCCCTGGAACTACAGACTAGCAATATTATATGTATTGGGTGCATACAACTATATGTAAAATTCAGATTTATTTCTAAAGGGACTGAGTTTTCTCATTCTCTCCAAGATAAGCATCTTGGAAAGCCCAATGTTGGGGCCAGGAGGGACCTGGGTGCTCTGAAATGAGTGTCTGGGGAGCTGGCTGTGATTTTAACAACTAGTTTGACTACACTGCCTCCAACAGATCTGGATGAGGGGCCTATGTTTGGCAGGAAGGCTTTATAGTGGCATGGTTTAACCTGGTAAGATGCTGAAGTAATTTTCCCATTAGGAATCTGGCTTTGCTTTGCATGAGTACAGCATGTCTGCAGTTGGGGTTTCTGATGGGAATGTTCTTAATATAGACCAAAGCTCATGCAGATCGATGTCTCTTCAGTTAACCACTTATTTATATCAGAGTGATGCTGAAAGAGCAGGTCCTGTTGCTTTCAAATCACTCCAGAGTTCATGCTGAAGAAATAAAATCAGTCTGAAACAAAAGATGACTAAAAAAAAATAAATTCTCTGTTTGCTGCTAAACGGGGTCACCTCAGTCTGGGAATTGAAGAGGGAGCTGGGATCAGCTGCTGCTTCCCTTAACGTTTGTGTCACTCTCTTGCTCATGCATATTCAGCTCCAAAGGGATCAAAAAGAGCTTGAAGTCCTTTGCACAAGGATTCTTTTGCTGCCCTCTGTATTGATGGATCTGAAAGTGACACAGAGCTGTGCAAATGGACTGTGATAGAGCCAGGATCCAGTCTGGGGTGACCACAAACCCAGCTCCTTTCCTGCCTTCACATCTCTCTCCCCCCTCCCCTCCTGTGGTAAATAGCCTCTACAACAAACACACATTTTTAAGCATTATGTCACTTCTGGGCAGCAGCCAGGGGATAAGATTAGCACCATTGTCATCAGAAAGAGCAAGGGCTGTCTCTTTGATGAATGATATTGGATCCTCAGGATTTGTTATTTTTTGTTTAATGTGCCCATGTATTTTTGGATATGAATGTCCCCAGATAGCCTCAGGATGGGGGGGCAGGGGAAGGAGAGGGGTGAAGAGAGAGTGATAAGGGAGCTTTGCTGTTGGCCCATTTTCTCATGTCTTCATCTTTGTGGGGGAAGAAACCCCCAAGGTATGAAACACAAGCCCCTTGCCCAGCTGGGTCACTCTTGCACCCTCTGTGCCACGAGAAAGACTCAAACACATTGAACAGTTACATCACTTGGCTCATCACTCTTGTGAATTTTTCATCCTTATTTAGCTGCCTGGCTCTTTGGAATACCAAAGGTGGTGTCAGCCCTGACAAACTGGGAATCATGACATTTTGAGCCAGGCAGCTGCTGCTGAGTGGCCATATGAGCCCCAGGTGCCTGAAGCCCCAGATATTTTCTTTCTCCCTTTGTCTGGTTTTCCTCTGTGCTTTCCAGCCTCTGCTACAACCCCTGGGATAGAGGCTGCCCATCTTGTGTTCTGTGTTTTCACAGCACCTACTGCCATTTCTCGTTTGGAGAAAGCAACGGCATTCACATACACAAAGACTTCCTCTTAAAAATGTCAAGATACCCCTTCAAAAAGAAGTAGGGAAAACAAATGAAAAAAAAATTCTATTTTTTTGAGATATAAGTCAACTGTAGCTGAACTTGTGTTGTTTATTATAGTTGAACTTGTGGTGTTTATTTTTTATTGGCTTGTTGGTGTTTTTCCTTCCCCAGACTCCTACTTTCAAAGGAAATAATGTGTTTTAAATTGGGGAAACACCCCCACCCCCTACACCCCAAACACAATCCAACAAAGAAATAATTGTTTCTTGGAAATTATTTTAGTTGCCAATTTCATTGCTCAATTCAATGTAATGTGAAGCAAAGACAAATGCTGTCACTAGGAACAGCATGAGATTGCTTTGTGATCTTAACCCCCTGTACCCTTCAGATGGAGCATCTGTGGCTTCACCCACTGTGATTCATTAAAGAGATTATGTATTAAAAAAAACATGCTTTCTATTACCTGAGAAGCAGGGAGCATCCTCATCACTGTGCCCTGATGGCAGCCTATGCTGATTTCACCATTTCTTTCTCCCCAACAATTGTGTCCCCTTTATTTCGCTTCTCTGGAGCTGTGGACAAGGATCCTTATTTCCACCTGCATTTCTGTAATGCCCAGTGCAATGGGGTGCTGTTCATGGTGCCAGAACTTCAGCTCTGGAAAAATCCCAACAGAAATCCAAAATGAAATTTGAGATAGTAGCCTTTCCTCAGCATAATTTCTTCAGTATAACCCCTGTGTTTGCTGATATAGAAATTATCAATTCCCAGTGTTACTGGAGCTAGAGTGAAAATCTGCCTTGCTCTAATGAAACAATTTCCTTCTTTTCTCTCAGTGGGGAAGCCCATAAGCTATTCTTCTATTAAAGGGGGCTGTGTTTTTTGGAAAAGGGAGAATATGGTCCCTTAAAGCATTGAGGATGAACATGCAGCACGTGGCAGCACTGGGATCACTGCAGTCTTCTCATTGTGTGACCATCCACCTGGGTCTCTTCATTCTCTCTTTCCAATTTATTTCCTTACATAATAATGACCCAGAGGAGGGTCATCACTTTGCAAACACCATTTGGCTGAATTTTGATGAGGGATTTGAATCACTCTGACAAATGGGAGCCTTCTGCATGGCTGGTTCTAGAGATGGGGGAATGAGAAGCCTCTCACCGAGCCTGGCCTGTGCTTTGTCCTGAAGGTCTTTATATGTCCTGAAGGCCTTTATACCTGAGCAGACACATGCATGAAAGATTTAGCAATATTAAGGTTGGATGATGAAGGGGAGGACTACAGGGAATATTTGCATTCAGCAAGGGGAAGTTCAGATAATTCGAGCAATTACAAGCAAATTATGGATTTATTTTTGTTCCTTCTCCACTTTCTCTCTCCTTTTTTATCACCTTCTTTCCTAACTTGTACCTGGCTCCTCATGCAGCTGGGGTACTTGGGCTGCTGGGGGGAGTTAGGGTATAGTTGCAAGGTGCTATTTCTGCTTCCCAGGGCTTTTGAAAGGGCTGTGAAAAGCCAGGAGGTAATTTTACCTTCTGCTGAAGGTTGGCCAAGCCCAGGTGAGCTTGTGGTGGGCTGGCAGTGGTGTTTTGAATCTGGTACTACCTGATAACACCTTGACTTATCAGAGTGCCTGGCTCTGCGCTGTGTTGGTGACCCCTCAGGCCACTTGGGATCCCCCAGCTCCAAAATACAGCAGGAAAATTTCTTATCTAAAAGTTGAAGGGATTAAAAGTGCTGCTACAGAAGCAATTAGTACTGCCTCATGTCTTTTTATCAGCTGTGTCAGATGTGTCCTACCTTTGTTCTGGAAATGAAGACCACCTGGGAATCCTTATGCAAAATGACATTGCCAGTTTATGACCCTCCAGCCCTGAAGTTGTGTGCATTCTCACCAGGCCCTCAGCACGTTGGACTCCCATCAGTATCCTGGGATGTGTTTTAAATTAGTGCCTGAGGGGGGAATGGGATTGAGTTGTGCACCATATGCCCAACTCGGCTGAACTTTCTTTTTATGCTATTTATTAAAGTTGTATATCATCAGGAGAGTGTGAAAGTCACATTAGAGAAGGGAAATCATCTCCCCAGCACCCTGGCTTGTCAGGCTATTTTGCATAATAACTTACGGAAATGAACTGGCCACTTCTGATACTTGAGGACAGGCTGGGAGAGCAAGAGCCTTCTGAGGGTTTTATCACAAAACAGCTTTATGTGGCACATCTGGTTCGTTTTAAGCATCTCTGTGTATTGGGAAGAGAGCAGCAGGGGATGGGGAGGGATTGCTTTATTTGAAATCTTTTGAGTCAACTGTTTATGATGAGAACAATGGTCTTGGGAAAACTGCAACCAGGAGGCAGAGCAGCTGAGCTCTTGAGCCACTAACGTGGAAATTTCTGTTGGGTTTCTTCACCTGCTTTACTTCCCTGCAGTCTCCAAAGAGCAAATCTATGTGAATGCTGCTGTGGAGGTGGGATTTACCTTGTGGAATAGCCTGAAGAGGGCTGAAATTCAAATCAGCCCCCTTTGCTCCAGCACAGTCTCTCATCAAACATCTCTCTATGTGCAAAATCCAGCTGTCTAAATCACAGCTAATGATGTAATTATTCAACTATTGCCAGGGCTTGCTTGCTAATTTGGTGTAGTTGTGGTGAGCAGAAAATGGATGCAGGATACTTCTATGGGGCAGGAGTCAGAGAAGTTCTGGGGATTTACTGCACCTGTGGCTTGGCCCAAGACTTCTCAAATTGCAATGCACAAGGTTCCCATTTGTGGCTTGAATTACACACCTGCACACACGTTCAGGAAAAGACATTACTTTAGTCACCACCCGTATGTTTCTTGGCCTTAAATTGAAGAACAAAGCAGTGAAGGAGGGCAAAGCATTGAATGACTCTGGATAGTAAAGTGGTCCTCAGTCCTGGAGCAACACCCCAAACACTGGGCAAACCTTCTGGGTGTGCAATTATAAAAATACAGCTTTAGTCTCTGTGTCAATAGGCTCATCAGAAATCTTGCAGAATTGTTTGGCTCTTTGCTGAAAGTCCAGATTTAATACTGTCACAAATCAAGTACAATGTAAAATTATTTTGCACATAATTAAATAAGAAGCAGGGACCATTTCCCAACCAGACTAAATGTGTTAGATTCTCCTTTAGTGTCCAAAGTCTCTCTGCTCTTACCAGCTGTTGTGTTTTTTTCACGACACAGCCTTACAAACTGCTATTTTACATTGGCTATCTTAAGAAAAGAAAACAATTAATTACACCTCAGAGCTAATTGGAATCAATACTTAATGGTTTTAGCTCTCAGTTAATTGCCAAATGATGTATCTCTAGTTTGATGATGAAAAATAGATGGATATCTAGGGTTCTTCCTCTAGGGTGTCATTCTGTTGACGTAGTAGCTGGCTCCAATGTTTTCCTTTCCCTCCTGCCTGCCCCTCTGTGTTCTCATTCTCTTGCTTTAAATCCCATGTTAAATGTTTGATAATTTGATTATCAAAATGCAGTGGTAAGTTATAAAAACTGCAAGGCATAAGATGTTATTTATTTATTGGAAGATATAAGGAGTTTTAAGGGACCCTTGGAATACGTTTCATGTTACTGTTCTCATTCAGCTGATCAAGCATTTGTTTTGTTTCTATTCCATGCAGGAAAGGGAAATATATCTTTACTTGCTTCTCACAGAATCACCCAGGAGTGTCTGCAGTAATTGAGTGCCTTAAATTGCAGCTGGGGGCTCTCCTGAGGGTTTCAGAGGTGCACAGGGAGTACAGACCCTGAGTACTTGTTGATGTCCTGCCGAATAACAATTCTCCCCCAACCCTCTAAAACTTGTAATGTGCCAAATGAGTTATGTGAGCACCTCCAGCCCTTTTTCCTGAGGGTTACCAGCACACAACCACTGTGCCAAGCCCCAAACTCCCCAGCTCAATGAGAAGCAGCAGCACAATCTTTATCCAGCCAGCCTAAATATTCCTGTGCTCTCAGTAGGGCTGACTCACACAGCACAAACTACTTCCACCAATAAACACTAATAACCAGGTGCCAGGTGTTAACTGCTGCCCTTGCTCGTGGCAACGTGGACAGCCAGGCTGAGCACCAAGTGTGGCTCTGGTCAGTGGAGGTGCCCAGCAGGTCTGACTCAAGCCTGACTCAAGGAAGTCTGTTGGTGTTAATGCTATATAGAAATTAACGCTTAGACACATTCTGCTAGTACATTGACAGCCACGACTTTTATTTGTGGTGTCCAGCATTATTTCACAGTTGGAATAGTCATTTTATAAGCATGGTAGAGACTCTAGAAAATGTTTTGTCATTTCCTTTCCACTCAGCTTCTTCCCAGAGAAACAGGCATGCACAGAGCCCTGTTTATGATACCCACATTAATAATCAAATGTGTGTGTGTAGGTGTGAGGATTGCAAATAAACACATCTTAAAACAAAATCTATCTCCCTTCCCTGAGCTGGCATGCTCCCAAATGAACTCAGTTGTAAAATTCCCTCATGCTGAATTCAGATTTTTTTTTTTTTCATGTATAAAAGCTGATGACCTCACTAGCCCTTCACATGGAGTTGGGGGAGTACTAAAACCCTCCAAATATTTGATGGTGGCGTGAGCACTGAGTAAGACCCAACCCATGGGAAAGGCAGCCATGGAATGGACTCTTTGCCTGTGTGCTGGCTTTCCTTGCACTGTCTAAAGATGGCTATAAATGAGTATGAACAGCAATGTTTTTCTGTATCTGTTCTCAATTTTTCTTTCTGCAGCTGACAGCCCTTGTGCATGGCCAGTTGTTCTGTTTTCTGTCTCTACAGTCCTGCTGTTTCTCTTATATGGCTGTGTGAGGGTGTTTTTGGACAAGTCCATGAGAAGCAAGGATGAAACTTAAGGAAGAGCAAGCAGTGAGGTGCTCCCTCTAGTTTACCTGTTTTCATGATGCTGTGACTCAGGGCAGCATCACCTTTTGAGTCAAGAAGCACAGAAAAAGTTGGAAGGAAATGTTATCAGTCCTGGTTGGGGATTGACTCTAGGGTGGAAGGGTATGCCCTGGAGAAGGGTTCAGCTGAGAGCTCTGCATTGTGTTCTATTTTTCTCCTTCTTGTGGAGCTCTCATCACTGTTGTGAAACTTTCTTGGTTGTGTGACCCCTGTGGCAAAGGGACATCTTTAGGTGACCCCTTGTCAGGGCTGGCAGTGAGCAGTGGCTGGGTCTAATACTCAGTTTTTCAGTACATGGGTTTTTCCTTGAGCTGGTTGAAACACTTGTAACTATTTTTTTTTTAATAGAAAAATGGCATTTCTCATTGGAAAAGGAGACCTCTAGAATATTCAGTTCTATGCACTGTGAAAAAGGACTCAAATCTGTTGCATACTGTTGGATAAAAACAAAATAAAACAAAAATAAAAGCTCTCCCTCCCTTTCTTTTCCCTAGCATTATTAGAAAGAGAATTAAAAAAACAAATTATGAGATAAATTTAAAATAATGTATTTTCTGGGGAGAAAATAGAATAGATTAATGACTTTCAGCCTAATTTAGTAACTGCCACTCAAGATACAACTTGGAAAGAACTTTCTAAAGCTGGAAAGTTATTCTAATGACATTTGTGACTGGGGAAGCATGTGATTTTCTCTTGTGTTCTGATTAATATTCTGAATTACATGAGGCAGCTTAAAAACTGAAGGAATACTTTATCAGTGTTGTTCTGCTATTCCTTTAATGCAAACCAATCTCCTTTTGTAAAATGAAAAAGCAAATTGGCCAGTGAAGGACTCTGGGCATTTTCTGACCTGTCTGATGCAAAGCTGATTGTGGAAACTCTCCTCTGTGCAATCAGATGTGCATCCACACAGTTACACCTGAGGCAACACACATCTGGGAGAAGGGAGACGTGTTTCTGGGGGTGAATGTAAAACATTTCTCTGTTTTATTCCTTTTTGCAGGAGTTGAGAAGCAGGGTGTGATTGTGTGTAAGCAACTCGGACAAAGCAAATGAAAGGAAGAGCAAAGAAAGAGGAGGAGGTGAGGGAATTCATCAGGGAGTTTGCTTGCAGCCTGAGAGAGCTGCTAGCACAGGTTCTAAGAGATGAAATAAGATTTAGCATAAGAGAAACCTGTCTCTCAATTGTATCCAAACCCCCCCAGGAGACTCAAAGGCACAGGAATCTGCACATGGGTCTCTACATCTGGAAGAGACCACGGGGTGATGAATTATTCATGGATAATCTACTTGTGCTCAGGAATTTCTCTTTATTCATAGTTCAGGAGCAGCAAAAGAAAAAATGGGATGAAAACTTGTATCCCTCCTGCCTTTTAATTTAGAAAGGTATTACTCATACAGCTGTGGGCAAAGTCATCTGGACACAATGGCACAGTTTGCACGATGAGGTCTTGAGTCATGGCAGCCTTTTATTCCATTTTTTAGGCAATCTGAAATAGGGTAGAGGAAATCTCTGTGAAAAAGACAAATGTCTGGTAATTGAAAAATAGCCCCGCAGTTTCCCAAACATTTTTAAATGATGTGCAGCTTCATCAAGCCCACATAGAGCTGAAAAAGGTTCTGAAAGATGCATTTGCAGGGCTCTCCAGGCATTGCCAGTGCCTTTGCTTTAATTTGGACTTGAATTAACCTCTGTCTTCCAAGCTGATAAATGTAAAAAGTCCTCTGAGAAATCAATTGATTGTTTAGTATCCTTGCAACATCTTAATGTAGATGAGAGGGGAAGATTTGTGCTGACCAAAACAGAGTTGGCTGCAAGGGAAGAGGGCAAGGAATTCTTTTCCATATTCTTGCTAAAATAATCCCCAGTGCAATGGACTTTTTCTCTCTACCCTTCCCAGCTGACTGGTATGCCCATGGAGCTAAACTTACCCAAACTTTATCCTCTGAAAATAACATTTTAACATATTACTTGGGAATTGAAGGCCCAAAGGTCCGATGTGGCCTGAGGAAATGGCCCTTCCAGAACCCTGTGTTTTAGCAATGAGGAATTTTGGAGACTAATGTCTCCTGTCCACTTTGTCTGTTAGCTCAGCAGCCCTTTTCCTCTGCCAGTGCTTCTTCCCTCCTGCCCTCTCTCCTACACTGCATTAACAGAAACAACCTCGTCACTCAATCTGCCTGCGGACACGTGGTCTTCAGCTTTCTGTCTCTTTGGCAGAAGGAGGTGTGCTTTAACTTCCACAGGTATGGAGCTGCTGTTCAGCCTAGAAGAGCTTTTCCCAATGAGCAAAGACTCTTATAAAACCAGGCTGCAGATATACTCATTGTGTTTTTCTGGGGCACATTGATTGTTGGCGTGGTTAGAAACACCAGTTTTATTTTATTTTAACAGCCTCTGGGCTCGTACAAGGGCATGACACAAACTGTTCTCAGGTGAAACCAGACACACTGGGTTAGAATAAACTAATAGTTTAGATGTTCACTAACCAGAGTCCATCTTTGGTTAGCAACTGGGAAAAAGTATGTAAAGTAGGAGTAAATGAGCTATTGGACCTGAATTTGTACCTTGAGATGGCGCTTCCCTTGGATTGCCTGCTCACTTCCCAAATCCTTGTAAAACCTAATGCAGAAAAGGTTTTGCTTTTTAGCAGGACAAGGTATGACACAGGCTCCTCAAGGAGTCCGTGGCTCACGTTACCTCCCCCCTCAAACTTCTGGCACAATTCTATATTCACATTTTCATCCCTGATAGCACTCCCTTCATCTCTGTGTGAAAGGCAGAGCTGTGAGAAGCTGATTTTTCCATTGTGGATATAACATAACTGTACAAGTTCAGGCTTGGGCAGGAATATACACCCTTGTTTATTCAAACCCTGCCTTTCTTGGAGGTCGGTGTCTTTGGAGGGAAGTGATCTCATCCCAGACTTTAGGCAGCACAAAACCTTTTCCAAACATCACAAATGACCAGCAGCATCCAGCAGAGGGAAGCTTTGCTGGCTGGTTGGACATTACCTGGCCTGGGGGCTCTCCTTGTCTTTGGACAGGCAGGCAGGTGGTGGTAAAAAACAGCAGTGTCTCTTCCTGATGGAGAGGCTGCCACACTGACAGGTATTTCTGGGAGCACTTTTCAGAACACAAAGTGCTGGCAGTGACCCTCTCCATACTACCCCTACACACTTCCCCAACTGGGGGAATCAGCTTGAGGCTGGGGAGTGGTTGGGAAAGCCACAGGCATGTTATATAGCCCCCAAAGAGATCTTGTGGATTCAGTGGGCAGTCAAGGGGAAGGAAGGCAGATGTTCAGTCTTACCTTGCAGCACAAACCATCCTGGGCTTCTCTAAATTAACTGGCAAAGGCTGATCTGCCTCAGCCGATGTCAAAGTGCAGATTGGATTTTCTGAATGTTTCTGCTCTCAGCACAAATCAAAAGCACTGTTCCATGCCAATGCTCTCAGTAAAAGTGACACTTTAAAAGGTCATGGCTGTGGAGTTTGTGTTCGTTTCAATTTATCAGTCTTGTAAAATTGTTGCATTCTTCCCTTCTCTCTGCTAGACAGGCTATGGATTTGTTATTCCTTTTATTCCTTTCCTTTTTTTGTCAATCAACTCCTAATAAGGCATTGAAAAAATCCAAAGCAAATGACTGAACAACAGCCATTCTTGGTTCTGTTTGAACTCTGGGTTTTCTGTCTTTACTCTCTACCCTGGTTAAGAAGAAAACCTTTGAGCTGTGCATTGGGAACTGGATTTTCTAGTGCTCACAACAGCACGACTTTTTCTGGTACTGACTAAAGATCCCGACTAGAAGTAGAGTGATTTCAGGATCAAGATTGTGGCTTAGTTTTTACTTCTTCTCATGTGTTGAAATGTGTGGGGAAAATGCCTTAGTTCCTCATTGTTGGCCCTTCCTTTCCAGGGGAAGTTTGTTCCTGCGGGAATCCTCCTGTGGGTGTCAGATGAAAAACCAGGTACTGCTGGAAAAGAAGGACATTTGAGTTCAGAAGGGGCATCATTAATGCACACAAGTTGTTTTGCTGTTGGGAAGGTCAAGGAAAGACATGATTTAAGGAAGGGTTGGTTTATTCTCTGCTTTGGAATTGTTGGTCTCTGCTGAGTGAGAGTTACGCGCTTCACTGTGGCTTTTCCTGGCTGGGGAGCAAAGGGTGGGCTTGTTGCTTGAGATGCAGGTCGTGTTTTTTCCTGTCCTTTCCATCTCTGAACTGCCTTTCCTGGGAGCTGTGCTCTCACTTAGGTTCAGGACCATAAGTCCATGCTGCACAAAGCTCTAGGAGAGGGCTGTGTCATCCATAAACTCTTGAACACAAGGGATGGAGGACACAGTAGCATCTGGGAGAAATGTGTCTGTGAAGGGAGGCAATATCTGGCCTGCCCTGACCCCCGTGGCTCTGGGTCCACCAGGAGAAGGGCATTTTAACCTCAGTCCCTGTCTTAGCCCACACAGATCATGTTTGCTGTGCTGTGAGCAAAGGGCTTGAACCACACCCTAAAATGTGGCTGGCTGCTGGCTGGCTCCCTTACTTCTCCTTGTGCTCTAAGGCACAAAAATAGCAAATTGGAGAGTTAATACATCAACAGCAGAGGGAAGGAAGGCAGCAAGATCACCTTTCAAGGAGATCTGAATGTGGCTGATGTTCCTCTCCCTGTTGCCTCTGTGTGCTTGTGCTGCACAGACAAACAGGTTGGCCAGCACGAGCCAGAGCAGCTGACCTCAAACCAAAGGTTAAATCAAACTAAGATGTCTTTGCATTCTGGAACCCTAAATAAAGTCAGGCTTTCAGGTCAAAAGTGAAGTGTAAAGGAAAGCCAGAACATCAAGTATTAAGAAGCCAAAATTTCCTTCTTGCTGGTTGTGGCCAATCCAAGGTGGACTGAGCTGGGTTCAACTTGCCAAAGGATTTTTATCCCCAGCTGTAAAGCACTGACCAAACACCAGTGGGAGGAAGTTTCTAGTTTCAGTTTTAAAGGTAGGGGTAACACATGGGAACACATCCATTGACTTCATGAAAGATTATTGAGGGCCAGGGAGACAGCAGGTGCCGTAAGTTCATTATGATGGGAACTGGGAAGGGCCATTGTAACATTTTTGAGACTCAAAAGTGGGTCAGATTCCTTTTCCTTTGAGGAAAACATTAGAAGCCTTTTGAATTTCTAAATACACTGGGCCAGATGATGAACTGAAACAGATCTTCCCTGTTATTTTTTAATAGTAAACTAAAGAAAGCATAAAGACAAAATATTACTGATTCCTTGTAGCAGAAAGTGTCAAACACTGAAGCATTTGGAAAGGTAAAGCAAGTTAATAGACACTTTTATGCATGTGTTTGGTTGTTCCTGAGCAATACTGGGGATATGCACTGTTGTGTTACTTACCTTTTACCCTTAACCTGGGAAAGGAGAGGTTTGGGTATGCTTCACCTCGTTACAGAGCACTAATTCAACCCTCCTTACTCTACCCTAGGGAAACATCCATTGGTTGAGTGCTGAAAGAGGTGAAAAGAAAGCTGTGTTTAGTGTTCTGCCAGGCTTTTCTCCATTCTCCAGCTGATTTGTTTGTGCAGGCCTCAGCTGGTGTTTGTGCAGAGGTGGAAGGCAAAGCCTGCAGTCAATGTTTGGACCTTCAGGACTGAAGTGACTCCTGTGCTGGGTTTTTTGTTGCTTGCTGTTCTGAGGGGGTAAAGCACACACCAGGGGCAGGGACTCACACTGAGGGAAACCTGCAGCAAAGGGCTGGCTCTCAATAGTGTCAAGCTGAGCTGAGCGTGAGAGGCTTTTGTCTCCTAATGCAGAGACCTCAAAAACCTTCCCTGCACGCTGGCAAAGGGTTCATTTTGGTTTTATTTTTTTTTTTTTTTTCTCCATTTATCTTTTTTTTTTTGCCCTGCCAGATTTCATTAGTTGTTGAGGAATCAGTGAGGCTTGATTGCTTGGGCTGCTCTGAGAGATCAGTGGGAGCTTTCACAAGCTATTCCCAGGGTAATATTTTGGGTGCTACACTGTGATTTGCCTCAATGGTCCAAACTGTGCAGCTTTTAATTAATGAGAAGGCTGCGTGAGGAAGACTGGCTGATAGAAAGATTGCTGGTGAGCAGTGATCTCACAGAAGTATCTATTTATTTATATTCCTGGAGTGATGCAATTCTTAATAGCAAGGCCCAGATTACCCATTTTAGGTGGAGAAGAAAGCTGGGTTTGGATTGAAAACTCCTTGATGGAGCTGAAGTGAGGGAAGCAATTGTTCTGATTCCCAGGTTCTCTCCTACCCCAGAGGCAGCCTGTGCTTGTGCAGCCTCTCTGCATTTACTTTGAGCAGGCAGAGTTAAAACTGCAGGAACCTGAAATAATGAACGGGTATTATTAATTTGGACAAGTCCTGGAGAATGCAGCACTGATCTCAGATTTAAAAAAAAAGGAAAGGAACAAAAAATAAAAAGAAAAGACATGTTAACATGTTGGCAAGGGAAAAATCGATCTGCAGAGTGGATATATTTAGCTCATATTCTCTACTTTAGGGCCTTCTCAGAGTTTGAATCTTAATTTCTGCTTTACCAAAGAGGATAGCATCCTCCAAAGCTGGATTGCAGGGAAGCAACGCTTCTCTTCACTGCCAGACTATTATCACAGATGATGTTAAAAAAGAAACCACTGATTCATCTGCAGTGACTGCCAGGAACTCATGCAAGCCCCACAAATCACACTGCTGGGCAGACTGCACTTCCAAAAGCAGCTATTACAAGTGTCGGCTGTTTTCTTGCTCTCTGAGTCAAGAATCGATTGGGAAATGGCAAAGAATATTCAATGCTTTCAGAAGTTGCTTTCTGATTAATTTCACTTTGAACCCATCTGTCTCCCTAGAGTCTTGATTTTAAACTTACAATGTATATTTATTTTTATAATCTGCTTTTCACCTGAAAAGAATAATAATCCCCATTTATTTTAAGCTTGGCTGAACACGAACTGGATTCAGAAATTAATTTCTCCCTGCTCTTAGCAGTTAAGCTTTAAGGGATAGATCCTCAGCTGCTATAAATTGTTTAGCTTCACTGAAGGGTATTGCCTGGTGTCTTTAACCTCTGGAAACAAATCTCAGTTCAGAAACCATATGAAAATTGATTTTACTTGTCATTATCCTCATTTGGGTAAGTGGTGTAACTGATGAACTTTCAACTCAGTCCTGTGAGGCTCTGAGTGCAGCCAGGGACAAGGTGAGCACCTGCCAGTGAAGTGTTTTGGAGCCAAGGTGAGGGTGCTTAGCATCCTGCAGGGAAATTCTTTGTACCTCACCTTTTGGGCTCTGCTCTGGCAGTATTTCAGTTCTGCCAGACTCAGACCTTCAAATCTCAGACATCCACCTAGCAAAACTCAGGTGCTGAGCTTTAAAGTTCTGAGATGATTGAAAGATAACCCCTGGATTGGCTTGCATCTCACCTTCTGGCTCTGAAGCCTGGAGGGATGTCCTGATAACAGTTAAAACTATTTTTAATTTATCAGTTCAGGTTTTTACTTAGGCTCTCAACTCCATCAAGCTTTGTGTGAGGCAGCAAGGGTCCTTTTCAGGAATTAGCTCTGTATCTGGTGGGTTTGAAAGAGGACAGTCCTCAGACAGCAGTTTGGGACTGAGCTACTTCTGCAGGTCAGTGTAGCAGAGAGTGCACTGAAACCTTTCCAGGGTATTTGCTCCAGACCAGGCAGTAATCTGTGGGGCTGATATAACCTTTGCAATTGCCAACATCTCCCTTGATAAAGGAAGAGCTTCTAAAATTGGATTTGAAAGCCATTTAATAAACCGAGACTAAGAAAAAATAAGTTCAGCGGATTTTATAATATTTAAAGGTTTTTTTTTTTCTGGTTAGGCAGGAGCAAATGTGGAATAAAGCTCAGAGCTCTCAAAGCTGCTTCTGCAACCTGTGAAATCATAAAAACTACATTGGAAAGGGCTTTGCTAGGGTTTTTTTTGCTCCATCCCTCTGGCTGCAGGCAGGATGTCGAACCTGCTGTTAGAAATTGCCGATGACGATGGTTCCATACCCTCCTCTGGAAATTTATTTTAGTGCTTTAACTGGCCCTGCAGGTCACACACTCACCCCAGCCTTAAATCACAGTGCTGCCAGTGATGGGCCCTGAGGAAGCATTTGGTGCAGGAGGGGAAGGCATCACCCAGTCTGGCATGTTATTGCAAAGTGCTGCAGACATGGATAAATTGGCATCTCTGCCAGTTCTGGAGTTAAGGAGCTGGCCTTGCCTGCCCAGCATATTGCAGGATAATTTATTAACATCTAATGGACTCTCTCATTTCTTTCTGTCTCCTTCTGAAAAGTGAAGGGTATTTCTTTCCCTTCCCCTTCCTCCAGCGTTTCTCTGAAATGCTAAAGCATCTGGCTGCCTCCGAGCAAGGACAAACTGCAAACACCTGGGTGCTGGGGGGTTTTTCTCCTCCCCTCTCCTTCCTGAGCTCTGCAGCTGCAGGACAGAGTGTTCTGGGGCTGTGAATGGCACCTTCTCCCCGTGGCTGCCCTTCCATCAGAAACAGCCTCTGGCTCTCGTCGCTTGATTTAAAGGGTCCTTACTCCGCTGCTGACCCGATTACCTCATGATGAAATGATGTGGGGCCGTGACACCGAGGCATGATGTCATGGGCCTTGACGTGTCACCAGAAGAAATACAAGCTTCCTGGTGCTGGAACTGTATTACAAGGTGATTTTTGTTCCCTGTATGCTGATTTAAGGGTAGGTAGGGCACTTATCCCATTCATTCCTCCCCACTGAGACCACCAGGACCACTAATTCTGCTGGGAAGCTCAGTGCAAGGTGGGTATTGGCAGCTCCATGTGGGGTGGGAGGTCTGGATGTGCCCTAAAGGAAGGTGCTGGCTATAGGGCTCTGTGCACAAGCCCCTGCTCAGCCAGCAGCTCTGTGCTGCTCCCAGACTCCTAATTAGATTGAAGCCTGAAGTCTCTGGATATCATCCCATACCTTTATTTGAAATGATTTATCATGCCATCTAAATCAGTCCCTGCAGAGAGATGTTACGAGGTTTTGTTTAAAATGCTGTACACACCCTGTCCAGTGCAGTAAATGTTCTTGGCTACATGAAAACCAAAGGCTTGGAAACCAACCTTAGGAATCTTTTCCTGCCTTTTCCTGCACACCAGCCGTGCTTTCAGTGGAGAGCAGTCTGACAGGTCTTTGTCTCCTTGGATGGGCACATCTGGGGATGATGATTTTACCTCTCTTACCCTCATCCCTGATGAAATGCTGGCTGTGCTCCCTCCTGCTCAGAACCTGTTTCTGGCTCCATTGGGGATCACACCAATATCCTCAAGAGTTCAGAATTCTGGGTTCACTGGGTGTGCACAAGGAGACACACAGAACCATCTCTGACACAAAAAAATACCCTGCTATAATTTATGTCTTGTGTGCTTCCCTAGTGAGCAGAGCAGGATTTTTACTCCTGATTTCACTGGAAAAATTTGGATCTGAAATGAAAGGTGACACAATGTGCTGCCCAGGTCTATTACTGTCAGTTGTCTTGAGCTGGCAGATTATTCATGGCAAGTAATTTATATAGCACTTTTACTTATCCTGCCCTTTATCTCATCTGTGGTCAATTTGTTGGAAGTCCTTCTAATTAGAGTTGTCTTTGCCAATCACATGGTTTATTTGTATTAGCTCATTGGCTAAATGTAGCTCTTACAAGGCATTAATGATATATAACTGTTATGAGAATAGGAAGAACTCCTTTCAACTGGAAATAATTTTTGCATTATTTAAAAAAAATGGAAGTCAGATGAAAAAGGAGATTTTTTTTTAACCAAAATTGATTTCTTTTTAATTTCAGAGGCTTTAAAAGATGTGCTATGTAAAACTGCAGCAAAAAAATACCAAAAACCCTAAGTGTAGCTGAAAGCCAGTGTTTTATTCTCTAAATGCTAAAACCAAACATTTTTATTCCCTACCACTACTACCCATTTTTCTGACAAAGTAATTTCACATTAATCAGCCCAAACTTGTGAAATGTTTTGGATGGAAAAAAAAAAAAAAAGAAAAAAAGTCAAGTCTGTAAAATATTTCCTAGCTCTATTTATGATCATAAATTTGAAAACCATTTTCCTGCAGGATAGCAACATTATCCTTAAATGCCTTTGTTCTTCCAGGGACCTCATTTGCTGGAGTATTTGTAGAAAAGGAAACACAAAAGAGAGGTGAACAAAGGGGAAGTGGTTGAAAGATTGGAGTGAATTGGAATATTTCAGACAGAAAATGGAGGGCAAGAGGGAAAACACAGATAACAGTGCCACCAAGCTTATGTGTGGATCTGTTCAGCCCTTGCCTGGCCTGGGCAAGGAGCTGCTTTGATGTTTCCTTTCCCTGGTAAAATCAGCTGATGAGTTGTGGGTGGGTAAATGAGAAATACAACAGTATTTTCCTGTTCTGCTGGATATCCTGGTGAATATTGGCTCAGAGCTACAACCTTAGAGCAAATGCTGAAAAGATTAACTTCATGTCTGTTTTGTGAGCAGTAGGTTTGGTTTCTGGGTGCTAACACAGGTCTTTGCCCAGCAGCTCTGGGTTTTGTGCAGATTCCAGCTCTTGGGAGTCCACTGCAGGGCTAAGCTTCATAATCACTGTGAAGAGCAGCCTTGTTACAGTCAGCTGGGATCTGCCTGCTCAGATTATCCATGTAATCCATGCAATGTGAGATTAGCATCCAGACCTTGAGAAAAAATTTGAGCATGTGATTTATTTATGCTTATTTCCCTACTGATCGACACCTCTCTACCAAAATACCCTCTGGCAGGTAACTTTGAACCTGATTTTCTTTTCATTTCTGCCACGCTAAATGATTTAACCTCTGAGGGAATTTTGCCCCAGCAAAGCATGTAGGAGACCAGTGCTGCCTTCCCAAATTGCAATTATGCAGATCTGCCTGCTAGGGAGGAAAGCTGAGTATTTTCCCCACTGCAGCATCTTCCTGCCACCCAGTCCCGCTGCTGCAGATGAAATCATTTGACACACGTGCCTGTGTTTTTCTTTCTGGGAACTGACTGCTTTCCCTTCTCCTCCCCCCTCCCCACCTTGCCTTCATTTCTCTTTCTGCTGGATGTCAGAGGATATTGAAGAAGCAGCATTTAATTGTTTATTTTTAATCCTCTTTGGCATAAATATTCTGAGGGGCACAGACAGCGCCCAATCAATCCCGGAGTGGTTGGGCGGTGGGGCCATTCACGCCCTGAATTTAATTTGCAGATTGATCTATGGAGATGAAGACAGGTTGCAAAAGACAAACAACCCTCTGTGCTCTGCTCTGCCATTCCCTGGCCCTCAGAGCAAGAAGGAAACCAAACTTACTGTGAAGATGTTGACTATTTCAGGCTTTGCATAAGCAACAGCGTTAGAAAAACTAGACGAGAAATTCAGACTCGCTTGGGTGGAAGCCAGGTCTGGGTTTGGATTTGGGCTCTGACTGGCCACAAATCTCAGCCCTAGACTGAAGCCTCTGGTATGTTTGGCAGTGTTTTGTATTGTTTATTAGGACACAAGGAGTCACATTCATCCATGCTGGTTTTTATTTAAATTGGTTAAAAACTCCAGGGGTTCTCTTCACTTTCCTTTCTCTGACTGTGGGGCAATCCAGTGCTATAACAATCATCTGTGCCAGCAGAGAATGCAGCCCTGTAGCTGGAATTGCTTCTTAGTCATGGAAAAGAGAGGGGAGAAAATTTGTGTGAAGCCTAATCCAGTTCCTATTTGTGACAGGGGGGATCTTCAGCCTTGCTCTGAAGGCTCAGGCTGCAAGTACTCAGCCCAAGGGACGGAGGCATTTAAAGCCTTATCTAAATTCTTCAGTCACATTGTGCCTTCAAAAAGGGGTGGAAAAAAATCTTTGGTGTGCAGGTTTCCTACTGAGGTTTCTCCCAAGCCTTCCTCCAGAGCTGCTCCAAGACAAAACACTGTGACTTGTAGTGGCCACTGCTGGTGCCAGCTGGAGCCCAGGGACAACCAGACATGAAAAGGAGTAAATGGGATTAGGGGGTAGCATGGCTGGTGGGTTTAGTGTTACATGTGTGCATGCTGGGAGTGTCTGAATCATTCAAGCAACTCTAACAAACTTGGAAGATCTGAGATATAGGATGGGGTTTTCTCACTTTTAAGGTGCTTTTTACCAAACACAGCTCAGAATCAAAAGATCATCCCAAAAGCAAAAGATACTTGGAGCTTAGTCTAAACTTCACCTGCTTTTCTCATAAAGTGCTGTTGGATTTATTTCTTTAGACCCAGGCAGGACCACTATGAGCTCTTCCCCTTTTTCCTTTGTGCCAACTTTTATTCTTCTTCTATGTAATAAAAAACCTTATGAGCACCCTTTTAGCTGTGGGTTAAACACTGCAAAGACTGAACTTTCTTTCCTATGCCTGACTTTGTTCTTCTAAATCTGATAAGGATGTGGAATAGTCTAATTTTCCTTGTCTTCCAGTATTCAGTGCTCCTTTCTAGTTTTTCCTTTGAGTGATGCTCCCCAGCAATTATGGCACTGAACAAACAGCTGGCATTTACCAGTCTGCAGCCAGAGCAGTAATTTTACCCTCCCTGTGTCACCTCTTTCCAAATGTTCTCTTTCTTTCCTTATGGCTGGCACTTTCCATTAGGTGACAGGTGGGGATTTTATTTTTCTGCTTGGCTGTTGCTGCCACTACCCTGTGATGCTCCTGTTCCCAGGTACACACAACAGCTTTTCCAGTAATTTCCCCACGTTTTTTTGTCCTTGACTAGCATCAAACAGGAAAATATTGAGTATTTTGGGTTTTGCCTGTTGCTTCTCCAGGGGAGGTTAGGCTGTGAGCAATATATGCACGTGGGGTGGAGGGAAACACAATAGGAATGGGAAGTATTTTTTCTTGTATGCAGTGGGAAGTGTTGATAGATCTGCATGTAGAGAGACCTTTGCTATTGCTTGAGCTTCACTTAAGCACAGCCTGCTTCCTTTTGCTTCTTTTCCTTTGAAGACTTTATCTTCACTGGCTTCAAGGAATCATCCAAGTAGAAAAGTTTCAGCATTTTAGAAAAAAATGATATCCCAAAAATATTCTTCTCACACATTTTTACATGTATCAGTATCAAATTTGTTGTGTCAGCACACATTTTTATTTGCAGAAATGTTTGCCACAGGTCTCACTTTGGGAATCTGCAGTCTAGGAAGTCTGCCCAGTGCACAGCTCCTGGTCTGAAAGATGGGAAGTAAAAGCAACTTGCATGTCTCACTCACCACCAAGTTTTGTTTGAAAGTGCCTAATACAGAGTTTTCCTGTTACAGCACTATGAAAACAGTAGGGGAAACTGTAAAATGGAGAAAATTAAATAGGAAAATGGAGTTAGAGTTTTCCTGGGCATGTCCTGCACCAGCAGCTCTGGGTCTCTGCTCCCAGGGCTCTCCATTTAAAACCCAGACACGGTGACCTGCACAAAATCTATCCTCAGTCCTGCTCTGGTCAAATGCATGTCCCAGTGGCCAGAAATAACTTTTTAGCAGTTGCACAAACCCAAGTGAGTCACAAGCTGTAAAAACAACATCGTTGTGGAGGTGAACTTGACACACATCACAGCCTCTCCCGGTGCCAATCAGATAGGTTTCACACCTCGTGGATCCTCGTCCTGTATCACTCCTGCCATCGTTTCAGCTACACTGAACGGGCAGAAAAGCATGAACAAACTGTTACACTTGGCCTGACAGACATCTCTACTTTCAATTACTCCTCTGTAAACAGATTGAAGATAACAAGTGCAGCCATCTCGAACGGCTCTGGCTGCAGCCGCGGTTGCTCAGGAGCTGCTCGCACCTGCCTGCTCATCCTCCCTGCAGAACCTAATTGCATTTCACTTCACCTCTTTTGATTCCACCCTCCCTTCTGTTAGGGGTGAGATTAGAATTATTTACACTCTAGTTTAATGTCAGTGAAAACCTTCAATGAGGAATGTGAGACGCACTGACAGGTGCCAGTCACCATTTTGCAAGAATACATAAAATCATTCTTTCTTTCCAATGTCTTTATTTCAGAATTTCCCATTCAGGTCAGGTAGGACTGTGAGGATTACATTTGATGCTTGACATTCTCTGGCCCATCATTTTTTTTGAGTAACACAGCCCCCCATGACCACAACTTGCCTTGGTGTCAGTGGCCCATGAAGCAATGGCTATTTGTCCTTCAGCACCACCTCCGAGTCATCTCTGGCTGTGATTTACAATCAACTCCTGTTCCTACAGTGGCAACTGGATGTGTGGCAGGTTGTGAGTTTTGCTGCCCACCACCTTATTACTCTTCTGAATTTTGCAAGCAGCAGATCTGTGATGAAGTGCCCTCAGCTGTTGTTACATCATCTTTCATTTCTGTGGCCCGTGCTGTCTGACACAGGGATGCCTTTTTTTAATGTGTCTACACACTGTCTCCAGATATGTTATCGAAATGCCTCAATAAATAAGGCATAAAGAACGTCATATTTTAACAGTCATGCCAGTAGCTGAAATTATCAGAGGTTATAAATTTTTTTTCTTCCCAACTTAAAACAAGTTTTACTTGGGTGGCTCAGAAAGGAGGTGCATGTTTTTCCTGAAGAATGCTGAATTAGTCCCTGGGAGAAGGCAGCATTTTCTGAAGCACATTTCTCTCTGCCTCATCTCTGTTCCCCTGAACTTTGGGACAACATTCCTGTACCTTTCCATGGAGCTGAATCAAGCCCTTATCACACAGCAGTTGCTGATCCTCCTCTACCACCAGAAGCCTTATTAGTGCATTCAGACATGATAAAGATTTTGATTTATTCATCAAAAATTTTCCAGCAGCAAATAGAAGTGCATTCCGCTGTTTCACACTAATATGCCTGTACAATCACCCCTGCTGCTTAGATGAGGGGCTGATTTCCATGCCAGGAATCCTGCTTTGTGCCAGATTCCTTTATTCTTCTTGGAACTTTGAAGATATATTATGATGCTAATTAATTCCTTTCTCAAGAAGAGAATAATTGCAAGTATTGGAGGCAACTTCATCAATGTGGAGAATGAAGGCAAATAGATGCTCTTTTTACTTTGTTTTTTTTTTTTTTTTAATTTCCCTTTTGATGGCAAAACCCACAAATTGAGCTGACTTGTGGGTTCTGTCATTAACCCACTGGGAACTGGAACTGGCTGCTACTGGTGCCACTCACTGGGATTTTCCTACTGAGACAGAAGCAAATGCTCATTAGTGGAAGGCATTAATTCATTTTTGCTCAACAGGAGCTGCTTGGCCATGTGAGGGTGGAGTTGGACCTCTGTGAATCCTGGGGGGAGGCAGTAGGATGGCTGCAACACAAACTTTCTGTTCTTCAAGGATCCTCCCCTGGGAATCCCCTGACCTTTTATACACCTGATTTATATAATCCTCTCAGAGGACAGACTAAAGGGGAGATATTATCAGCCAATTAAAAGGTTCCCTCCTGAGGAAGGTGGAAAATAGCAGACAGATTTTATTTTTTATACATCAATTACCATTTTGTTGCTGGATGTTGCACGGAGGAAGATCTGTGCTGTCACATGCCTGTCCCCATTTGAAACTCTGGGAAGAGAAACCTTGTGGTGGATTTCTAAAGCTGTGTGGGTTATTAAATACTTGATGAGTGTGAAATGGACCTTTATGACAAATCAACCATCAGAACTGCTTTGGCTATATCCTTATCTTCCCCTAGCTGTTCCCTACCAATTAAAATCTTTGTCTAGATGAATAAGTAATATTTAAAGCCAAGGGCTGTTATTTTATTGCACTTTTCTAGGAATCTCCCAGCTCACACCCACACTACACAATCTATGGTATTTACTCACAGCTTCATCTGATCTGCCTCTTACTTCCCTACTTCCAGCTGCTCTTTGCATCCAGTAATCCTGCCAGTTATCTTCAAAAGGAAATGTGTCAGTGTGTACTCATGAAGATATGCAGTGCCACAGTATTTACATCAGGGCTTTGCTCACACGTGTCATGTGGGAAATAAAAGATGCTACAAATGGGAAACAGTTCCTGCAGGCTCCAGGATGTTAAGGAAAATACTCTGTAAAGCATCTTGTGGAGAGGGAATATTTTCCTTTCACAGATAAAACTGGGTATTTCTGAGGTTTCTAGGTAATTCTTGTTCAGAGAAATTTTTGAAAAGGGAGATTTCTGCTGAATCATGTGGAGATGGTTGATCCATGACTGTAGACCTCACAGAGGACAGCAAGGCAGTACAGAGAAGGAATGAGGCAGAGGTGGAGCAAATCTGAGAATGGTAACTGGGATCTTGGTCCCAGAGCATTGCTTCAGGGAAGTACAGCCTCAGGCTGTAGGAGAGCCCTGTCCTTCCAGCCAGACACCAAAGACACAAGAGGTGATCTGCTCTTAGGCTTGGGATGCTGTTGGGTGTCTCTTGAGCCTCATTTTCCCCCATGGTCCTGGGAACTGTCTCTGCTACCTGCTTTGTCACTTCATCTGAAACTGCTTTTCAGAACAGGATCCAACTATCACAGCTTCCACCCACCCTGGTCCTGGTGTCAGCCTCAGAGATATTTTTCTACCATTCATGGCATTCCCTGATCCTCCCCCAAGGAGTGGGGGTGGATTTGGACACCTCCACAGAGGCTGAAATGTTCATTTAACTCCACACTGGGGCAAGGGCACTGCCTACACTTGCTGTCAGAAGCTGTGCAAGGTTCTTCATCCCAAACAGAGCAGAGGCTGGGGGGTTTGCAAGGCTCTGGCTGGACAAGGGCTCCAGTGCAGATGCATCCTGTGGAATGAAAGCTCCCATTATGCTGCCCTTTTAGCACACGTCTGCCTCACCCCAGTGGTGCTCATTAGTTCATGTCCAGTCAGTCCCTGGCTAATCCATCAATGCCAATCATGATGGATGTGACTGTGAGGAAGGGCATTGGTGCCTGGGAGCTGCTGAGTGTTCAAAATCCAGGTGGGACAAAAATTCAACCCATCACTCACTGGCCTCAGTGGTGCCAATTCAGCAGCAGTGGTGTCAGATAGCTGTGGAAGGCAGCAAAACTTCAGTCCTGAGTTTATTTCCTGTGTCCAGCATGGTCCAATCTACATCAATCAGGTGAATAAACGCTTCTCAAGGTCCTTCTCCAGTCTGTGCTCCTTGCTGGATATTTCATTTTAGTTGCTCACGAGTCAATAGCCCACGGTGATGCTGGATCCATCCTGGTAGTGCTGCCCCAGGGCAGTCCCATTAAAGGCTGTCTGCAATGATGTGCTGCAGGTGCTAAACCTCATTTCAGGGGAGCCAGTCCACCTGCCACACAGAGATCCCACCTTAGACCCTAAAAGATTCGTGGAGGCTTTGCTGCAGCTTTTTTCCCAGATTATCTGCCATGGGTGAGCCCCTTCACAGGCCATGGGGTGGTGAGGGTATAGTGTCTAAACATCAAACCCTGTGTTCAGTGTTGGGTACCTCACTACAAGAAAGTCATTGAAGTGCTGGAGTGTCCAGAGAGGGACAGTAGGGCTGGGGAAGGGTCAAAGTGAGGAGCTGAGGGGGCTGGGGGGGCTCAGCCTGGAGAAAAGGAACCTTCTCACACTCTGTGAGTGACAGGAGGGTGTAGCCAGGTGGGGGTGAGACTCTTCTCCTGGATAACACATGACAGGACAGGAGGAAATGCTCTCAAGTTCTGCCAGTGGAGGTTTCTGTTGGATATTTGGAAATATTTTTTCACTGAAAGAGTGGTAAAGCATTGAAACAGGCTGCCCAGGGAAGTGGTGGAGTCACCATCCCTGGAAACATTTAAAAACGTGTAGATGTGGTATTTAGGGACATGTTTTAGTGCTGGACACAGCACTGCTGAGCCTATAGGTCTTTTCCAGCTCTAATGATTCTGATCCTAGTGAAGACTTCTGAGTGAGCATGAGTGAGACAGCAGCACTCCCAGCCCCTGCACATCACTCACACATCCCGCTCCCAGGGGTGCTCAGACAGGACTGTCTGGTTCCCAGCAGCTCAGCTCTCTGCCACGTGTGCAGTGGGGATCACAGACCCCTCTGCTCCTCCTGTGGCAGGTGACAAACCCACCCTGTTTGCTCTGACTGGCTTGTCAGAGAAGGTGCTGCTGAGCCTCAGTGATATGAGGGTGAGATGTGACATTTGGAGGGACTGCCAATATCTCTGTGTGTGCTGCTCTGGGTGCCAGGCTGCTGCATCCCAGCAGCACGGTGCTGACAGCTGGAACCTCTACAGAGAGCAAGCAATCACCATGAATGACCTGAAGGCAGATAAATAAAACTCATTTTCAGTCCCTGCTATATTCAGCCGAGGAATCTGTACAGAAAAACCAAGTGGGAAATCCCAAGTCCTTTTTTATTGGTGTGCTGCAGAGGAAAATGTGCTACTGACCCCTGATGAGTCTGTTTGGCTTCCTGCAAGGGACCAGAGGTGTTTTGTGATTTGGGGTGAGAGAAAATGTGCAGCTGTAGCAAAGGATACCCGATTTAGGACACACATGGGGTAGCAGGTGGCAAACTGAAGATGCAATATTTTGTTACAAAACTAGCAAAATATATTTTCTGTGCTTACAGTGTCAAGATGCCATGTTATCACGAACCTGAAAAGTGCATCACACTGTGAACTGAATCGTGTTTCATTTCTTTAATGTGTACAATCATTCATTTCTATACAGCCTTGCTGCTGCTGCCCATCCTGCTGTTTGATGTTAAATTTCAGGTCACACACTTACTGGTAAATGTTCCAGCACTGAGCTCTTCAGGCCTGTGCTCTGCATCTTAGGCAACAGCTCACCTTTGGAATATCCCTCAAGTTTGTTAGCAAAGCCAGGGGTTTGACCATTAGGACAGAGATCCAGCAGATGGAAGGGGAGGGAGGGCAGTTTCAGGCTGAGCACTGGTTGCATAGTTTATGTTCCTTAAAGACTTTTGAGACCAAAGAGAAGAAGACAGGATGTAAAGGAGGTGGAAGGAAAACCTGAAGTGATGGGAGATTTCAAGAGATCCAGATGGTCTTGAGCTGAAATCATAAGAAATAGTCACTTAATATCTGGGTAATTTGAAAAATAGATGACAAGGATGGTAGAAAACAGCTGTTCCAAGAAGTCTAACCAGGTTATTTCTCAGAGAGAAGAAAAAAAATATCCTGTCATCTGAAAGGAAGATTTAACTCCTTGTGTTTTTGTGAACCTCTGTTGTACTGTAATGACACTTGCAAATTCTGAGGCTATTTTCTTGTTCCTTGGGACAACATGGATCCTACTTGTTTCTATTAATCTCCCACCACAGCCAGAGCCCATTCCCTTTATTAATTATCACTGGAGCTCAACACAAGAGCAGCTTTCACACCAACAGCCCCATCTATTCTCCATTTCCTTCCATTTCCCTTAACTGTGCCAGTTCAGTTTACTGTGTTTGGCTTCTCTTGACATGAGATTTTCAACTTGCTCCATACAGTGTACTCATCAGCTCTCACCCTATAAAATTTCCTGGAGCAGGAGAAATTTGGAGGTGCTGGGGCATCCTTTTCCAGCAGAGCATTCCTTGCTGAACTTGAACATCCTTACTCCCCAGATCCGGAGTTTTATTTCTCTTTTGCTTTGCTTGCATTATTTAAAATCATGATGAATCCAAATAAATTCATTGTGAATCACATGTGAAAATTTCAGATGGGAGAAAACAGCCTCATGTCCTTTTATTGTTTAAAGTGGAGCATTCCCAGTGGGTAAATATCCTGTAGTACCACTGAGGAAGAGCAAATATATGAAAAACCACTTAGTACCACTAAGGATACTAATGTAGTTAGAACATTAATCTTGCTGCAGCTGTTGTCAGAACTGTCACAGGGTTTAAGGTGGTTCCCTGCAGCTCCTCAGGAGAGAACAGCACGAGTGCTTCATACGCTCTTAACAGGAGAAACTGGATCCGGGGCATTTTTCATTTGGATGTACAGACAGACATGTGCTTCCTCCCCAGGATTCCTGTAGCCTGTTCTCATCTGCACAGTATCTGTGAGAGCTTGGACAAGCCCAGGGCTGGAGGCTGGAGAGAGCAGGTGGTGGGAGCTGCTGGGGACGCTAAGCTGTAGGATTTTGTCAGGATGTTTGCAGAAAATGGGAAAAAGTCCCATGAGAAGTGACCACAAATTTCTTACAGGATGCTTGAATGTTGCTGGGAGCAGCAACAGATGTGTCCTGTTGAGCTGCTACCTTCAGTCCTTTGTGTTGTTTTTCCTTTTCTTTTTCCCCTAGGATCCTTCTTTTGGGTTGATCCACAGCAATCAATACCTTCCCCACATTTACCTTTTGCAGCCCTCTCTGCCTGGTGTTTTAGCACCAGTTTAACTTTCATTTCAGCTCCAATTAATAATAATTTATAGGGGAAAGGGGAGGGAGGAAAGGCTTATTTCTTCATTGCATGGTATCCAGAAAAAATATAAAAGTTCTACGTTTAGTGATGCCAGTATTGAAAGCTCTCAGGATTTTTAGGAAAATCCCCTAATCCTGGCACTTAGGAGAGGGCAGCTGGGTGCAGGACCTAGAAGATGGTTGAAATCACCATCTGTGAACATTGAGGAGAGAGAAGGACCTTGTTCTTTCCTTACAAGTCACCCCTTGGCATGTGAGATGGTGGACATGGAGGTGGACATGGTGGGATCACCTGCAGCCCTGCTCTGGAAGGAACAGGGGGCCCTGAAGCCTATTTTTGAAGGTTTCTGTTGTCTGCAGCTGTGGAGCAGCAAAACTCCTTTGTGAGATATCCTGGCATCAGTGAGACCCAGCTAGTTTTGAGTTAAACTCTTTGTTCATAGGGAAAAGTGTTCCCTGTGGGCTGAGGGAGGCTGCAAAGGGCTCCTGTGGACCTGGCAGAACAGGGTGATGTAGATAAAGCTTTGTAAAGGATGTCTTGTGGTAAATGCCTTGGGCTCTGTGGCAGGTCTGTGATACCCAGCTGTGATCCTCCAGTGTGCTGCACCCTAAAAGCTTCACTCAACTGCGCAGTTGCTGATTTATTGTGACACTTTTCTCCATCCCCTGGAACCCCAAATCCTGCCGTGGGGGTCATCACTGGCTATGTTCACATCACTTGCTGTCTCCTCACAGAAATGGCTTTTCACCAAAGCTGCATGTGCCTTTTAGCTGGGAACACAAAGCCAGCATTTCAGCATGGGAAAATTACCCGGTGTGTTTTCCCTCTGAACAGAAACCTGTGTCACTGGGGCTGGAGGGCGAGGCTGTGCCACTGCAGGCATTCAGGTTACTGTGTCCTCCTTCTTTCAGCTGGAGGCCACTGCTGTGAGCTGGGACACTACAGATGAGTGCCACCCTAAATTAATCACCTGAAACTTCCAGCTTTGCCCAGGAAATGTCAGTTCCTTTGAGGCAGCTGAAGTTCAGAGGTTCAGAGCAATTCTTGTCACCATCTCAATTACAGGCTGAGCTCAGGGCTGGTCAGTGATGTGGGGTGGGCACCACAGGCTCCTGCAAGCCTGAGCTGAAAGCCTGCAGCCGATTGTCACCCTGGGGAGTGACACTGCTCTGTGCTGGGAGCCTCTGCTGTGGCTGGATTCTCACAGAGCCTTGGCCTGATGCCTGGCACCCTGCCAGCACACCGCTCCTATTTCTATTTGTTGATAGATCTCCCTCCCATCTGATACCTTGATTAACATACATTGATTTCTCCTCTTTCTGCTGGTGGAAAGGGTGCTCTGAGCAGCAGCAGCATCCTGGTGTCTCTGGGTGGGGTTCCTGCCTCGCATTTAGAACCCTCAGCGTGAACCGGCGCTAAGCACAACGCGTATTCCAGGGCTTGCTTTTCCCTGCCACTTAGTGGCTTTAAATGGCAAAATATTTTTGCAGAGACAAATTGCTCTGCAGGTACCATGCTGAGCTGCTGGAAGGGCTCCAGATGCCCAGAGGGATGGGAATGACTCCCTGCATCCCCGTCAGCAAGGCGAGATGCCTCTGAGCCTTCATTTTCCACAAATGAAAATTAGAGGAGTGTGAAATATTGACAACAAATTGCAGCAAGGCAGTCATGCTGCTGAAAGGCTCAGAGGTTCACAACACCTCAGCTCTCCTAGGACCAAACCCTGAGGATTTTTTCAGAGCAGCAGAATTAAGACTGTTTTCAATATGTACAGGCTGTTTCTGAGTAAGAAACAGCTAAAGCAGGACCATTCCCCAGCAAATATCCTCTGTGCCAAGATGATGAAATTTGAAAGAACCTGTGACTCTGCCTCAGGACAAGCCATTAGATTATCAAACTGAAGAGGAATTTTATGTTATAGGTTGCTTGGAAACATGGATAAAAATCTGCCCCCGGCCTCCTTTGCCCAGTTGCAATCCCCAGTGCTCCCAGTTTGTGAAAACATGGGGGGTGTTTGCAGAACCACAAATCTGGCAGTAGAAAACCTATATTTATTTTACAATTTCTCACATGGAGACAATGTGGTGACCCTCTGGATCCTGGATACTCCCCACTGGAAGAAAAGCAAAAATCCCAGCTTCTTTCTGCAGCTCTTGCTTCCTTCCCCTCCTGTCTCTACCACATACCCTAAAGTAGAGGAGCATCTTCTGCTTCAGGTTTTTAACCCTTTTCTCCCTGGAAGAGCCAGGGATTCTGATTAACTACACGTGGGTTCAACATGCATGTTATTTATTAGGATCAGCAGCTCTGTAAAGTTAGGCAAGAAGTTGCTTTTTAAGGCCCTGGGTGGCTCTAAACATTATTAAACATGGTCATTAGAACATGCTTTTCCAACCATTGAACGGCTGTGAACATTAAATATTTTGGTTTAATAAGTGCTTGCTTTTTCAGCTGCTGAGTGGCCTTAATCTTTTTTTTTCCCCTCATTAAAAAATGTTGTTTTTCCAGCTCATGAGCCACTGAAAATACTGCTCTGTTTTTTTTTTCTCTTCCTTTTTATTTCTTTCTCTCTCTCCTTTTTTTTTTTTTTTAAATTCACCGATCAGTTTATTTTTATTTAAAAAAAAAAAGGTTGAGAATTGTGGAGCCTTTGGCTAAAATAACTTGTTTTCAGCTACTAGGACAAGTATGGGGCAAGGCTTAAGATAACATAATAATCAAACCTTGCTTGTGTGAACAAGTTCCACTGAGATAAGAACATGCAAACTATCCAAACATCAGCGGATTGTCTTCTGTGTGTGCTCTGAAAGGATGGATGAATCACACACACAGCTTTCCCACCTGCCAATCAAGCATGTCCTATTGTGTCATCCCTGTAGATTCAGAGGGCAAGGTATGAAGCAATCCTGGGGTCAGAGGTGAGGCCTGGGTGTTTTGGATTCAGAATGAAGATAATGCGTTTGACTTAAATTTCATTTCCCGTATTTGTTCTCCGAGGGAGCCCAGGTTACATAAGAAGAAAGGTAATTAGGAAGAAAGGTCTTTTGCTAAAGCATTAGACTGGAAAAGCAGCTTCTGCTGTGGGCTCATTGTATGGCCATGGGAAAGTAATTTGTGCCATGGGATGGTTGCCTAACCATCCCAAACTTCTTGGGATGCTCACCATGCCCCACCTGGCCTCCAGCTGTCTTTCCTGGAGGGAGGATGTCTCTGTAGCTCCGGTGTTCTCTGTGCTAGGACCACAAACTCTTGAGAATCACATCTAAAGAGACATTAATTGTCTCTGTTTAGGCAAATAGATGGCAATCTTAGTCTTTCTGCCTAGTTCTCCCATAATATTAAATCCCAGGAATCTGCTGGGTGCCCAGGCTGCCCCTCATGGTGTCACTACCATTCCTGCTCCCACAGATCCCTGATTTTAAGGGTGTTCCTGCTGGAGGAGGAGTCACTGACAGGATGGAAGGCAGCTGGCAGGAAGGGGCCAACACCTTGCTCAGCTGGGCAGCTCTCCTGAGGGAGGCCAAAAGTGGCAGCTTTCCCCTGTGGCTGGGGCATTTGGCTTTCTGCAGCTCCTAAATCACCCATTTGGAATGCTCTGTGCATCAGCCTGGAAGGGAGTCAAACCGTTTTATGAAAGCTGCAATTAGTGGCTTCCCACAAACTGCATCCAGCACTGACAAGTGGCTGCTATGTAATGCTGTTTATGGGCTTGTTTCAGGTAATGGAATTCCATTGCCTTTCAGGTGCTCTTGCCACAGGAAGCACATATATTTTTTCAGCTCCGTGAATTTTTCCACTGAATTGCACAAATCTTTATATTTGAGCAAGTGCATTGGAAACATTTTGCTCTGCATTTATTCTGCAGTTCAAGTCCTTCATGAAAAGAGGAATAAATAATGTTCTTCTGGGAAAACTGGGGGGAGAAAGCAAAGGGAGCAGAGATAGAGGGCAACAAAACCTGGTCTTCACAGATAGTAAATCAGTGTATATATGCTGCCTCAGTGTGCCTGTGCTGTATTGGCTGATGAGGGGATCCAAAATTCCCCTTGTTCTCCACCCCCAGCTGTGGCAGCTCCTACCAACCTCTACCTGAACCTGCAATATCTGCCTGTGGCTTTCTTGGGAGACTGAGGATGTGATGTGGAAGAGTTTCTTGACCCTTCTGTGCAGTTACATGCTAATTGCTAGGCATGGAGCAAATCAACCTGAGACCTCAAATGGCCTCTTTAACTGCAGCTGATTTAATGATATGGAATGATAGAATCTTTATGGTTGGAAAACACCTCTGAGATCATCCAGTCCAGCTGTTAACCCACCACCACCAAACCATATCCCCACGTGCCACATCCACACAAGTTTTGAACACTTCCAACACAAATCTTGTTGTGTTTAATGTAGGAACAGAGGGCAAGGGCAGGTTCCATTGGCTCTGGCTGGCTCATGTAGCATAACATCTTACCTGGGATGATACACTGCCTGCAGCCATCCACACTCCCTCCCTGTGTGGTCCATGCTAAGCAGGGTCCTGCTGGGCTGCCTGCACTGGCATTTGATAGGAAAAAGTATCCCCCGTGGATGGGAGTGCACAGAAAGGCTGCAAGATGGGATCACTTACACCGAGCTGTTAGGTCACGGTTAGAGGCATAAAGAGCATTTGTTAGGAAAGCTGAGCACCAAAGTGCACAGCATCGTCTTTTGTTCATGAGCCCTGCTGAAATCATGAGCCTCAAAGGCAAAAGAAGGCCGTGAACCCAAGGAATAGGTGAATCAAAGGCAGAGTTGCTCCAAGGGAGAAAATTTGAAATCAAGGTTGCAGAAAAGCAAGGCTCCTAATGGGATAATGCAGGTAATACTATCAGACAGCACTAAAACAATACAGAACTAATTAGCTCAAATATTTGCTGACAACGTGGGTTTTGAGGAGAGGGGGGCACAGGATTTCATAGAACTTAATTAACTCATAGTGTAAATCAGTTTCATTCATTGCCACAACGGAGCCAATCAAGATAGGCTTACTGTTTGCTCATTTGGAAAATGATTAGGATTCCCATTTAGACTTAATTACAGTGCAAAGGTTGACAATTATCATCTTTGTGGAAGCATTGGATACCACAGTATCTCTGCTGAACATGTGCCTGTAATTATAGACATCATTTTCTTAGCAGAAAATATAACCCACTTATTACCTGGATTTCATGCCTGTAATTACAGATAGTAGAAATGAAAAAAACCCTCAGAATAAGGCTGGTGCTGAGTTACTTTGGATCTTTTCACAGTAAATTACTTTGTGCAACTGTTTGTCACAAATTAAAATGTTGGTTTGTGCTTTATGGTCCCCATGGAAGGGAATTTGTGGACATCCCAAGGAATCAAACCAGCCACATGGGTCATATTTTGACACTGCCAAGAGCAGCACTGCCTCAGATTGGTTTGGTTCCTAAACCCTCCCTCATACCTCCCTGAAGCTTCTCAGGTTTCACAGAAATGTACTTATCATTGCAGAAGCAAACTGCTGAATCTTGGTCAGTCACTTTGGAAAATCACAGCTTGATCAGAACCACAACCAAACAGACTCACCCTGCTGACCAAAATGAACCACATTAATATTAAAGATTGCAAGCAGTGCTTAGCTACGATCATTTTTTATCCTGCCAAACAAAAATGATAAGCAGGTAGAGATTCCTCCCTTTTGCCAGCCCAAATCCCTCCAGGAGGTTGCTTCAACTCATCACATCCAGGGGCTGAGCCATGGCTGAGATAAGAGAAAAGGAAAGTTCAGAACATTTTACAGATATTAATTACAGATAAGGCAGGGGGTAAAATGAGGACATCATAAACACAAGCTCAATTCAGTCTGATTTGTCCCTATCCCATGGGCTTGTAAAGATGGAAGGAGGGTGTCCTTTGGAGGGATCAGCAATGGATCAGCACAATGCTGAGCACAAAACAAGCACCATCACATTTAACAATCAAGTTGAATTATCTTCTTCCTTTAGTTTTATTTATATCTATTTCCAAACCATGGTTAGTGAGGTGGAAGGAGGCAAGACTCCAACTTTCCTGTATTTGTTTCACACAGGATGTGACTGACCTTGGATTAACACCTGAACCTCCTGGGGAAAATGGCCCAAGTGACTTTGGGACCAGGGCATCACATTTTCTTGGGCAGGATTTTGCCAGCTTGCCAGCTGAAATTCTGAGTTTGAAACAGATAGAGATGATTTGCAAGGAAACAGAAGGAAAGAATGCCTTTCCACTTAAATATCCTCTATATTTTCCATGCTCTGTAAAGGAATATGGCATGCAAAATTTTTTCTTACCTTTGCTGTGCTTCTTTTGAAAAACTCTGTTTGCATCTGGAAATGAGCACTGTCCCACTAGGAGGGGAAGAAACCCAGCTTTATCAGGTCAGGTAATCCCTGTGCACCATAATCAACAAAAAGTGTCAGCAGGACATCAGGGAGTACATTTTTGTAGCTGTGTGGAAAAGCAGCTGGGAGTCTAGAGGCAGAAAAACTTCTTTTTTTTTTTTTTTTTTTTTTTTTTTTTTTGTTTCAGGAATATTATCTTGTGTTTTCATTCTGATTTTTTTTCCCCATAGGTGTAGATAAAAGGAAAGAAAAAATGTTTCAAGTGTTGGCTGTGTCCTTTTGAATGTTTAATGTTCAGCTGCTTTTAATATTGCTTGAATGCTGAGCATGTTGTAAGGAGAATAAAAACAGTCATAAAAATAATAAAACAGGAAAAATAAGTCCTTACATTGTTTGAGGTGCTTTTAAAGATGAAGGCTTTTGCTTTTATTTTGTTTCTTGTACCACATTCACTGGAGCTTTATGTAGCCATGGAGCCTGCCTGGTATTATTGTGTTGATTTGGAAAAGCTGAGAGGGTGGATTTTTTGATGTCTTGGCTCCCAGCTGCCTGGCAGGACGGAGTTCCTTCAGATGTCAGCAGAGAATTCTGCTCATGCTCAGGCTGCAGAGCCAGCTGAAGCCCTGGAAAGGCAGGCACTGCCTGGTGTGACAGCAGGAGGATTCCATGTGTGCTCAGAGCTGGAGCACCTCGCTCACTCCAGGCAAGTCAGAACAGGGCAGCCGTGCCCCTGACACAGTTTTCAGCGCAGGATGAACGAGCTTTCTTTTGAACTGCTGAACTACAAATTCCCCTGCTGGCCCAGCTGCCGTGGTGGGTGGGAGAAGAAAGAGTTGCTCAGGGGACAAGGCACCAACAGGGGTGTGCAGGTGTGGGTGGTGGGAGCAGCTGACTTGCCAAACCCAGCCCAGCTCACTTGGGAAACCTGGCAGAGTTTGATTGCCTGCTACATGGAAAAGCTCCTTTGGAATGCCTGGTATCTCCAACCAACCCACAATTCAGTGGTTAGCTGCAGTGATCTGAGGTTCAGAGAAATACACAGGGTTGAGAAGTATTCTCACCTGTTTAAAAATTAAGGATAATAATTTAAAATAAAGAGCCCAAGGAGAGAGGAATCCTCTTAACATAAGGAAGGAGGAGGAAATGCATGGAGCAGAGATTTGTTAGCATATACCAAATCAGGCCTATTCACTGATTTCATGCAGAACTAGTTGTGCCACTTCAATGTTTATTTATCCACTAGAGGAGTCCCAGATATGACAACAGACAAAGAAGCTTATTGGCACACAGGTATTTGTTATCTGGTAGTAGAGACGTGTGAGATCCAAGGCAGGAGCTGCATAGTTCCTGCCTTTGAGGTAAACAAGAACCAAAATCTTAAAGATGGGGTTTTGGGGTTCAAAGCCAACACTGTAACGTGTGGTTACAAATCACTGACCTTGAGAAGATGAGAAAAAAGATTCAGGAGCAAAGAAACACATGCTGAAAACAACCTCCTGCTCACCAAGCTACATTTATATCAAACTACTTTAGCATCAGAAATCTTGGGTTTCATTTGCTTTCCTCCCTCACTCCCCTTTAGTATCATCTTTGTCTTTTTTGGAAATCACTGCCAAAATTGTATGTTTCTATCTCAATCAGAAACCTTCTGAGCCTCCCTTTTGTTTTAACATTTCTGAATTAATTTCATAAATGGAAGAAGTTTTGACTTGTCAATGTGAGTTTTGAATGGCAAGTTCATTTTTATACCCTTATCTGAATACACAGTCTGTGTATGTTAAGTGATTCGTCTGTTTTCAACTCTTGGAGATGCTGACAACTTAGTAGTCATCACCTTGCAGAGGTGTAAACACCACAACAAGTCAAGAAAAGTCCTTTTCTTGTTATAAAGATTTCTGGAGGTTAAGCCTGGAACAGAATATCAAGTGGAGTTTTGAATTTCATGGATAAATAGCTGAGACAGCTATAGTGTCACACAGATTTATAAAAAACATTGTTACTTTATTATTGCCATGACTCTGAGTATAAAACTGAGAGGAGAGGGACTTTTTTCTTCCTTTGATTTTTACCAGAGGTGTTTTATGCCAGAATTCTTAGCTGTGATTTTCAAAGGTGAGAGTGATTTTAGTGTGGTGGTTGTGAATAACTCTTGCATGGAGCAGGGATTTGGTGACTAATAGAGAAGGCACATAGGTATACACAGGTCTGAGATGGATCAGAGTTTGCATTTAGAAAGGATGAGAAGCAGTGCCTAAGCTCCTCCACAGGATGACTGTAAAATTATTTTTGAGAGAGATCCAGGTAAAGCTTATGCATAAAAATTAATCCAAGTGCTAAAATCCAAGCAAGACATTTTTGATACAGAGGATATCATCTTAGTGAGCTGGAGAGACATAAAATTAAAGATGAAGTGACCCAGATCACCATGACTTTGGTGTCTGAGGCTTTTGAGTGCCTTATTTTGAAAGAAAAACAAAAAAATAAGTGCCTTCTGAATATGCTAATAACTTGAGAGTATTCAGAGTAGATAGCAGCTCCTTGTATGTGAAAAATATCCTTGGGAACCAGTCTAATGTCTACATTATGCAAAGTGAACCTGGCAGAAGTGATGGGGAGCAGAACAGAACTGCTGAACAGGTTTGTTGTGGCTTCTGCAGGAGGAGAGCTTCATTGCTGGGCAGCAGGAAACCTGCAGAGGGCTGTGGGAAGAGGCAGAGCCAGCTTTGCACAGGAACACCTCACCCAAGGATAGGACCCAAAGAAACAGGGTGATCCAGCACTGTGTACTGCACTTGTATGGAGGTGTTTGCTCCTGGCTGTGGTCAATAACTCCTCTTCCAGGCCTTCCAGTCCTCCCTGAAGGAAACCCTGGGGGTGCCCACTCCGAGTCACACCTGGTTTGTGAGCAGACAGCTCCTCACAGGGGAAAAAGGAATGTCCAATTTGTTCAGCGAGGAAGTATGTTTTGAATCTCAGTGAAATCTGACTCCCTGGATCAGAAGAGATAGTGCATGGGGTTTGAGAGAGAAATATATCCCGTTCTTGAAGTGGTTGGGAAAAAGCAGCGATCTGTGTGGGAAAGCTGGAGAAATGGCGGGAGAGAAAAGAAAAATTACATGCATTAGTGGTTTATGCCTTCCAGACATTTACAAACTCTGGGTAATGCAACTCAGAGGGAATTTTAGTCATTCCAAGAAGGCTGCATGATTTAAGAGGGCAGGAGGGTTGCAGTTTGCTCTATGGTTTAACCCACAAATAAAACTTCCATCACGCGGGTGAATATCTGGAAGGAATTTGGGGGTGCATTTTTTAGGAGCACAGACATTAATAAGGCATAGCTTTATTGCCTCAGTGACCTATCACCTCAGCATCATCTGGCCCTGTGCTGCCCATGGGATGGAGAGGTTAATGTGTAAAACACACCACAGCTTCAACAGATTTGGGGAAACAAAGACACTCTTGCAGTTGTTGCACTTGTGATTTTTTTTACAGATGACATTGCCCTTTCTGCTCTCTGCCTTAAAGACAACCTACCAAATCCATTTTCCCTATTCTCTACCTTCCAGAGAGAGTTAGAACCAAGGCACCATGCAGACAAAGGGCCAGTGCCCATCATCAGGCCATGATCTAATTAAATTAAAACTCTGTTACAAATCCCTTTAATATATTCTTTTACCTGTTTCATTGAGTGGTATCTTCCAGTCCTTTTCCTAAATAGCTGATACTTTAGGAAAGATCCTAGAATGTTTGTCATTATATTCCACTTGCAGAGGCCACTTGATTTTATTTAATACATATTGTTATCTCAAGCTTAGAATGAGTTCTCTCAGCGTATTTCTTAATAAAGTGTATTTCATGTAGAATTTCCCCTTTTATATTCCATTCCATTCCATTCCATTCCCTTCTTATATTTCCTGTATTTTTCACATTCCAAAATGATTTTCTGCCTTGGTTTTTGACATGTAAAGATCAGACATATATCGGTATCAGTAAAATCCCTCAATCTGTTTTGTGATGAACAACAGATGAGAATGACAGCAGTGAAAAAAACCCCAAGCATTCTCCTTTCTTGAAGGCCATTAAAAAAAAAAGGAGGAAAAAATATTTGGAACTGGGATGAGAACTTCAGTCTACTGAGGATTTAATTTTTATCCTTATTTTATTATGAAAGGGAAACAGAGGCAGCAGGACTTGTCCAAATGAGTCAGTCATCCAGCCTAAGCAGATGTGCTGGCATGATTCTGGCATCTTTTAGAAATACCAAGACTCATTTTGATTGTGAAATACTTGCTGAAGTGCATTATCAGAGAGCCTCAAAGGGGTTCATTTCAGAGCTAGTGGTTTGAGGCTCCTCTGATGCCAAGGACAAGTAGATAATGCCTCATATTTCAATCAGACCATGAGCAAAGACCCAGAACAATCAAATTCAGCTCCTCTGCCCTTTATGTGATACTTCACATCTTCCAGCACTAGGAGAAAGTCTGAGCCAGTGGAAGCTGGAGCAAACCTGAAGAGTTGTAGCAATGAGCAGGACTGAGAGAAACTGGGTTTGGAGTCATGGGGACATTTTAACAGCTCTTTCTGATCTGCTGGGGGAATAGCAGCAAGATAGTTTATTTCCTGTCACTTCAGGTGTAAAGTGATCTTAGTGATGGTGGGAATTTCCAAAGTGATGTACTCTTGGCTTGCTTCCTTTCTTCTGCCCTTCTTGGGACAGCTCATCAGAGCAACTGGCTCATGGTTGTAATTTGGCTCATGACTGAAGTCCTCCCTCTCCCATGTGCTCTCACTGTCCTCAGCACTCATTCCAGAGGGGATCCAGCTCAGATAACTGGTGACCATTCCTAACCCTGGATTGCCAAGACAAGGTGTGGAGTTGCAGTTCCAGGTACTGAGGGTAAAACTAAGCTGATCACAGCTCCACTTCCAGTCCAGGCACTTTGCAGAGCTGGAACAAAATGTGTTCTGTGTGGCACCAAAAGTCAAAGAACACCTTCAAAATATCCCAGTCAAGGCAGCAGAGGAGTCACTGCAGGCTGCTAAATTAGCTTCAGAAGCAGGGTGAGTGTTGGGCTGATGCCCCACAGCCATCTGCTGCAGCCTTGTAACTTCTGAAAGAACTGTCCTTGCTGCAGGTTCAGGTGTGCTGCCTCCCTCCCGTGTCAAATGCATGGCCTTAGGAGAGCTCTGGAGGCTTTCAGACCTTCCTCAGGCAGCAGTCAAAGTCTGAATATATTTTATATCCTAGTCAGATCTCACAGAAGAGAGAATATGTGCTGTGATGAATAAAAAATGAAGCATGCAGAAGGTAGTCTAAAAAAAAAAAATTCTTTTTTTTCTTATGAATAGGACTGCCATTGTTATTTGAAAAATGTGAAAATCAGCTTTTTTAATAACTTTTTTTTTATAAAAAAGAAGGGGGTGAAGGAGCCTACATGGCAGGTATTTTCATTGTGACCCTTTTCAGAAAAATGCCTTGCAAACATATTTCTGTAAAGAGCACACAGGGCTTAGGCTGCTTCGACAGTAGCCAAAGCAAGCAGCAAAACATATGAATGCCTCCAGAGTGCTCCCAGGGTTTTGTTCCACTGCCAAAAGCTGAGATGTACACTCACAGCATGAGGCAGCAAACTCCTCTGGCTTTGTGTGCTCGCACATGAGGTGCATTTAACAGAGATTGTTACGCCCCCCTCACTTCTTCCCTTCTGTTTCTCCCTTAAGGTCTTGGTCTAAGAAAATAATATGGAAGTAATTCTGGATCCAGCGATACTGAAGGCAGATGAAACAACTTTGCCAGTTGCAGCACATATTTGTGAGAACATCTGTGCTCGAGCACACTGTGGAAAGACCAGTTTGAGTGTGTTCCATCAGGATGCTTCTGTCTTGTGCCTGTGGATGGCCGGATATTGGGAGATTTCTTAGATACAGCATGTGTTTCCTGAGGCTGTTCAGAATATAGGATCAAGATGGTGAAAGGACTTTTGGTGTCTGCTCAGGAGGATCTGGATAGATACAGGTGTTTTCCTTTCTGTGTCTTTGTGGTGCTCAGGGAATTTGGGATGAGCTCTGTGTGTTGCTGGTGGGACATCATGCCCAAAGAGACACATCAATCCCATCATCAACCTTTCCTAACTTCCCCTTCAACTTGCCTGCTCCCTGAGATCCTGCTCGGCTAATGGGAGTTAATTGTCCTCAGGGTAAAGAAAACAGCTCTAATTCCTGTCTGCAGGGGTTTGGTTGCTTAAATATCTTCATTGGCACTGGGAGGCTCACATCAATTCAAAGTAGTTGGCCACTGTTTTGTGAATATAAATCTCTGCAGGCAACAGATTGAGTTTGTTGCTGTTCTGTCACCATGGAGGAGGTGAACTGCTGGGGGATGCTGCACTTGCACCTTGAGCCCTTGGAAACCATCAGAGTGGCTCTGATCTGCATGAACACTTTGATGGACATGGTCATGAAGCAAATGTGAGCACTTCTCTCGCCAAATCCTGCTCCTCAATCCCTGCAACAGCAGGAGGTTCAGGCCTGGAGTCTGCAGAGCATGTTTCCAGGATGGGCCTTGAGGAGTGTGCCCAGTGTGTGTGAGGAATGTGTGTCCTCTGGCAAACATAAAATCCTCAAATCTGTAAATGTGGAAATAGATCATGTCAGAGAGAAACTTTGATCACCCATCTGTAATTTTCTCATACGCAGATGTCAGCTTTCATAAAGCCAATGACTTCAGTTTCAGATTAATGTGAGTTTTGCCCCCATTTATTTTGTATCAGTTAAGAAAGGTTGACTGGGTCCTTAAAAGATTGTCAGCCCTGATTAAATCAACCTTTAGGAATCATCTGGTAGAACCTGGGCATGTCTCTGTATTTGGAAATCTTCACTTGAAATGTCTTTTGTTCCACTTCTGCTTATACACTAAAACAGGTGGACAGTAATGCTCTGTCGTCTGCTATTCTTGGGTTATGTGGATCATAAGAGACTTTAATTAGATGAAGACATGACTTCTGAGGGTTTATTTGGGAGAATTGCTTCTCTGGATCTCCTGTCTGTGCAAGAGTGGGAGCAAGTTATGAAAGCTTTGGAGCTGTATCAGTAAGTTTGAAGCCTCTTACCCAGATCTCTCCACTCTTCCCTCCTTTTTCTGCTTCTGAACAAAGGGTTGCAGATACAGATCACAATCCTGTGCTAGGAAAAGCTGTCTTCTGAACATGTTTGTGCACGTAGAATATTTCCCAGAAGCAAATATGTTTCTGTAATCTCAAGACTTCACTTTGTGCATTGAGATCAGATCTTAAGCAATAGGAATTCATTGCCAGACTTCCCCTCTGCTACGTACAAATTCTGCATATCAAAGGTACCAGGGGCAGAATTCCTCTGTGCAAAATTGATTTCTTAGAATTTGTGAGGCCAGGTTTTATCCAGCAGCACGGTGTGATGGCATCACTAGAGGGCATTTCTCTTGTTTAATAACTAAACAGTCAGAAAAGGGGAGAAACATCCTGAATCTGATGACCAAATTGGGGTGCAGGAATTTCTTCCAGGTGTTTCAGGCATCAAACAACTCCTTGGCTCAGTCTGATCAGCTTTGAAAGTTACAGTTTAAGGTTGAAAATGTTTAGATGCTAGAAGTTTATGTTTTTAAAAGATCTGTTGTGGTTAGCACTGAGAGCCATCCTGCAATGCCACCACTGAAACAACCCTCCCTGTTTTCATGAACCTGTATTTCCATGTGGTACCCAAAGCAGAGCTCAGCCTCTTCTTGCAGGGCTCCAAGGCTGACAGTTCTGCTGTGTCTGCTCCTCCCATGTGAACATTTTCCCATGCTGGATCCAGCACCTGTCTTTTAAATGTCCCCAAAGAGGAATCTCCTGGATGGGGTGATGCTGTGTGGGTGACCCTGAGCATCATCTGAGGCAGACCTCTGTGCTCTGATGTTAAACCAAGAGCCTGCTTTTCCCTGAGCTGTCAAGTTGTCACCAGTAGCTTAAAGAGCCCTTACTTCCCCTTTAAGATGATGGAAATCACAAGATCTTAGTTTCTTATAGGCTGATTTCTTTAATTTCATTTATACTGAGGCGGCCAGGCTAAGGTAAATTACACACAAACATTCCCAGCCATCAGAACCATTTGGACATAAACCAAAGACTTTTGAATTATCAATGTATTTCAGATGCAAAATCCTTGCTATTCGATCTTCTTTCCTGCTGTGTGATATAAAACTAGATACCTAATCACAGTCTCTGTTAGATTTGATTTATATTAAAATAGCTCAGTTGCTTTGCTGAGTAAGCTGCTCCTGTGTCTGGTTTTGATCTCAGGATTTCAGTCATGTAACTTTGAAGCAGAAAGAGACCAGTAGAAGTAACTTCTTTAAAAGTAGGATTAAATTTATTTAAAAGGGGAATTAAACTTCTTTAAAAGTGGGGTGAATTCAACTGGCATGAGCACAGAGAGCTGAACCATCCTCTCTCTGTGTTTGCACTCATGATTGTTAAGAGGAGATAAAAGGACTTTCAAAAAGAGATGAAGGAGAGATGTTATATGAGGAAAATTAGCAAAATGATAATGACATCTGCAGAAGTTTATTATTTGATTTTTGGAGTGTAAAATATTAAGTTGGTCAGTGAGGAATGCCACAGGCAGAATTATGGATTCTTGGGAATTTATATTGATTCAGAGGAAAATGAAATTTAGGATGTATCTGTATGGAAGGTGGCTTGAACATTTAAAGCAGATCTAAGACTCTGTAGGTAATTTTGCATTCAGAGAAACAGATGAATTGTTCCCCCTTGCACCCAGAAATCTCTTTGAGATCTGTGTGTGTAAATATATCAACCCAATGCTACATTATTCACAGAACTGCTTTGAACAACCTGAGACCTTCACTAAAATCAATGATTTACAAAGGTAAAAGCCATGATTCTGCAGGTCTGCTGTGTCTGCATGAGATGGGGAACAATTGAAAAATCTCATTCACCTGATGGGTGTGGAGGGAAAGCCACAGAAGATGAGGATCCCCAGCTGAAAAGAAGCTGTTTTCTTGCTGCCAATGTCCAGGAAGCCTCTGTGGTGCAGATGTGAAATTAATACCAAACCTATTTCACTGTGCTGCCTCTTGGAGAAGCTGTGAGTATCAGCAGCCACACAAAAGAGGTAGTGGGGGGCCAGGGAGGACTCTTGAAAATACCAGATTTTATCTGTCCTTCCAGGTGTAGTGTTCTGGTTTCTTGTGCCTAAACTCCACCAAAGTAAAAGCTCAGTGCTGCTGTTTGTTGTCTGTCCTTAGATGTTGCAAGTGTAAGGGCTGATCTTGGAGTGGGACTTTTTATTGTGAGAGTTCTGTTAGCTCACTTTTTCATCTCACTGTAGGGAACAGAAAAACCCCAATGGTTAACATGGGCTATAAAAATTAAGGGAGTTCTTCATCACCAGAGATGTTCTGCAGTAACCTCTGAACACCAACAGTGGTGACAAAATCTGCTTTTAAAACACAGGTGAATGGGTGAGGTACTAGTGCTATGAGCTATAATGACCCTAATTAGGGTTAATAATTTTACAGGAGATATTAAGCTTTATTAGTGCTGGAGGCCATTTCACCCTGTGGTTCTTGGGTCTGACCTGTGGTGGTGTCCTCTTATAGAGCAGCAGTGTAACTACACTCTTGTTGCTCTTGATTTGCACTGTTAGAGAGGGAAGGAGCCAACATATTTTCAGGGTATATTCTGTAATAACTTATTCATATTTTATACAACCCTACTGGCTTCCTCCCTCTTAGACACTTTAAAATTTTCTAACACAAAGTGTTGTTTGGAAGGCTGAGACAATTCAGGAGGGAGGACGTGCTGAGGCAGCCAAAGGTGTGTGTGATAAATTAATGTAATTACTCAGATTTGCACTATAGCTCACAGCCTGCACTGTGGGTGCAGAGGATGCACATGAATTCAGTAATAAAGGTAATATATCACCAGCATAAACAGAGATGGACACATAAACACCATCTGAGACACACACTATTTCTAGATATGTTGCCTTGCCACATCTGGCCCTGCAATAATAGAATGGGGTTTTCATGCTATTTTTACTCCAGACTTTCTTTTCATAGGACTTTTGTTTGATTTCCTACTGCCTCTCCTTCCTCCTCTTTGCCTCTGACTGCACTCCACATGTGCTTGGGCATGACAGTAAACATGCAAAATCACATCAGCAAGGCAGTAATAGAAGGAGAGAAAATATAATTATGTAATTTATTTTTTTTTTTTTCTATTTAGCTTCTCATATTGCTCTGACTGCTCTTGCTGTCTGAAGGTCTTGATTTGGCTATTTCAACCTGTTAAAAAAGCAGCCTTCCAGACTTCTTGCTCTGGTCCTATCTTTGGACACCTTCCTGCAGAACAAACTTCTCAATCAAGTTGTTTTCCTTAGAATCCTCATATATTTCAACAGCTCATTCCCTTATCCCAAACTTACCCACCTAACTCTCATCCACTGTTCCTGCACTGAAGTTTGTAAGAGACAATTTGAAATGAGATATGCCATTCTCCAGCTGTGGGGGTGGTTTCCATTGCTCATCTTTGTCTTTCTACAAATGTTGGCTGTGCAAGGATCTCTTTGTGGGGGCAGGTAACCTAATTATAGAAAAATGGGTGAACAAGGCCCAAGATTGTGTATTAGGTCTTCCACACTGGTAATGAAATCTGAATTTGAGAGGGGTTCTAAGAGCCAGATCTTGGATTTCTGATCAAGGAAGGTGATCAAGCAATAATTTATTCTGCTGTGGGATTTCTCAGCTGGGAGATAAACCCCAGAACTCACCACAGAGGAATCTGTGAGGATTAGCACTTTCCTCCTCTAAGAGATCTTATGTAGACAGATCCCAATTACTACCCTGCTGCAGGGTTTTATTCTTCTTTCCAGTTGTACAAGTCCTGCATAGTTTAGGAGGTGCAAAAAGGTGTTCAAAACCATTTTTTCCCTTTCCTCCTGTCCTTGCCAGAAGTGTGAACACAGCATTACACTCCCAAGATGTTCTGTAAAGAGAACTCACCCCCACCTTAACAAATATCTAGGGAGAAGTCTTCAGTCTGTATTTATAAAACATTTATATAAGAAAATTAGTGTAATTCTTTACTCCCAGAGTGAAAACTTTAGAAAGTGTTTTTAATAGATTTTTGTCTTACTGACTGGCTTGCCCTGTGGTGCAACAATAAGGAGTTATGAACAACTTTCCAATGAAATACTTCACTTTGAACCTCTGATTCAGTATATGTGTGAGTCCATCTGCAGTGGACTACTTTTATATCTCTTGATCTGCATTAATAACAATAATTAAATCCAAAATGAAGTTTCTATTGCTCATTTTCAGGTTATTTTTCCTCAAAGCAGCTGTGTGTAAATGTTCTCATGAAATATTATGAGCCTGAATACCAGGCCAAAATTGGAATTTTTCAGAAAATACTCTCAACAAAATGCAGAACCAAATGTTTGATGTGCCCTGGGATTCCCAGTAATTTCAGTACTTTAAGCAGCAGCTTCTTCACAAGTTGTTTTGAGGTAAATATTCATGGAAAAAGCGAAGCTGTACATCAAAAATGTCAGTGAATAATGGATGTAACACTCTAGAGCATAATGCACATGCTTACATGTAGTCTCTCCTGCAATAAAATGAGCATTGCTCTGCTTTATCCCTTAGTGTCTGTAATAACCACACACAGGTAGGAATTCAGTGAAAGTCCTGTAGCATCTGGGTAGCCCATTTCTCCATTTCAGATGTTGTTTCCTCTCTCTGTTGTTTTTATGCACTCTGACTGATGAGGACATTACAAGGACTCAAGACTTGGAAGTAAATCTTTTTCCTTTGGAATTAAAATAAGCACTATTCAGCCTCGATAGCTTTAACTTTTGTTCCCTCATCTTTTGTCTTTTGCTTAAAACAATAATAATAATAATTATAATAATGATAATAATAAAAACCATTGAATCTTGTTTAGGCATTTCCCGAATCAGTACTAAACTAAGCACAGAAATTTCTTTCTATTGGCCAGTGGAGTTATTAGAAACACAGAGATGTCCTTGTTCTTGGGGTACCTAGAATGGGGTACTGAGAACACAAAATATACTCAGTTAAATGGATTTTGACTTTTGAGGACCCCAGCTCAACAGGATTAATGTATTTATGGTGTCATCCAAGCAGACATGCAAACCATAAGTGAAGCCCAGCAACTGGAAATGTTTCCCAAATTCACACATTTCACTGTTTCTCCCCATAGATTAATGATTAATATTTGTTTTTCACTGTAGGCAGGTGGATTGGCATAAAGTAGAACGTCCACATTAGAAAAAGAGGCATCATCTTTATATTATATTGATCTTTTAAAATGGCTTTTTTTTAAAAAAAAAGAATTGTTTCTGAATGATTATATAAAATAAAAAGTACCTGGAGTATAAGTGGCTGGACACAGTGTCCAAAGAAGTCCTGTCCATTGTTCTGACCACAGTCTGTGTGTATGAGTAGGAAAACAAAATATCTCTAAACACTAAAGCTTTAGTTTTAAGTTTTGAACAAAACTTGAGTTCAGCTCTTTTATGCAAATCTATCCCAAAGGGAGGGAACATAACCATTGCATACTGAACCCACTGGAAGTGTATTTGAGTAATTTGCTTTCCTTTATTCTCTGCAAAGATTCCTAAGCTAAAACAGGTGAATGGGCTAATTTGTTTAAAATGCCTTTTCTTATTTCTCTTTATGTTGCCTTTGGCAATTTTAAACCTTCAAAGACAGCTACGGTTTCTTAGCAGTCTGTCCTGCTGAAGTAAGACTTTAATCAAGCTCACTAGTGTCCAAATATGATGTGCAGCTGATTGATAAATTTTTAGCCTCCCAGGGTACCTCAGAAAAAGTGGACATAGTGGAAAGATGCAGATATTTTTCATTTAGGTATTTACTGTTCTTTTCCCAACCTTACCTCATTTGTTGTACTGTGATAAATAGGAAGAGGGTAAATGGACATCTTAAATCTGGACAGTGAATTTCATGCTAGTCAAAATAAGATTTTGGGTTTTTTTCCCCGCAGTCTTAAGGATTAGGATCACAAAAAAAAAAAAAGGCTAAAAATATATCTACTAAAGAAGCCATTTTATCAAAAACTGGAAAAGAATGAATTTTGAAGGTCAGAGTGCTTTATAGTCATTATGAGATTTGTTTAATATAAACGAGGATCTTGAAACTGAATCTTCTGTCTTGAGTACAAAAAAAGATGGCATCAGCCCCTTTTTTCAATGTGGCTGTTCCAGTTTGCTGATCTTTCCCACCCAGCAAGTTCATTACTCTGGCTTGTCTTTCTCTCTCCTGAAAGTTTTCATGAGGATTGTTGAAAGGTTTCATTTTAGTTCCACTGTGGAAGGAAAATCAAGCGTCGAGATCATGACAGCTGGGGCTTTGGGGTTCTCCTTCCCTTCAATGGAATGAGAGTGCTGGTTTTAATCTGCTTCCATGCACTGAAACGACTCCTGTGTTCAAATTGCCATTACTGAGAGGGAGACAACTGTAGTTTGGGTATCAGTTCTCTGGGACCTGCAACCTGCCTGGCAAGGAAACGTCATCAGGTGGGTTTTACCTCATTTAAATGCCATTATTCCAAGGATTTGCTCCATCTCTGTACCCTGAAGTGGGAGAGACAACCACAGAGAATGGAAAGATGGATGGCAGGCTTGGATGAATGCCCTAGTTAGATTCTCTGTATTAGATTGTCATGCTTTTCCTGGCCCAGATGCTAACATCTAACACATTTTTAATACTATTGCCTGTTGAGATCCTATTAGAAAATGATTCAGAGTCTGGAAAGTTAGAGGGAAAAAAAAAGTTAATTCTCTAGAAATAATATGGTCATTATGTGTACACTGAATTCAATATGTTACTTGGGTTTTTTATGGCCTCTCTACCATCCTGCACACCAGCTTTTTAAAATTGCAGTCACATTCATTATGAAGTAAATGCCTAATGCAAGTGATTCTCAAAAGAGTTTGAAATTTAAATTCCTATTGGAAATAAAAGTAATGACCCGCAATAGCTCATTAGTGGCTTTGCAAATGTTCATTATTTCCTTTCTCTTTGTCTTTCTCCTGGTTTTCTCCCGTTACTAAAAGACAGGGGAGTTTAAAGGTTTAGACTACCTTTAGAGCTATCCATCTCTAATGACCCATGAAAATGAACATTCGATTCCTGAATGAGGAAATCATCATTCCCCGGTGTCTTTGAGGGGATAAGTGTGCTCACTTAGCAATCTGTGGGGAAGCTGGGTATTCCAGATGATTTTACAGAATTATTTTATATTTATGCCCAGGGGAATTTTTAAAATTATTCTAAAATATCAAAAGAAATATTAAGAAGGCCAAGAAGTCCCTAAAAGTTTGCGTACAGACAATTTGGATCCAGGTTGTTTTTAATGATACCCTGGATTCTGCTACACTACCAAAGATTTGCCTGGCTGTCCATTGCTTGGAGATGTGCAAGGAGAGATAATTCCATGGTTCTAAGGAGAGGCACACAGCCCATTTCCCCTGGCTTCTCTGTCAGATGAAGCATCTGCCTCGCAGATGATCCATGGATTTCTGGGTAAAATGACACAGGAGAGGCAACGTGGGGTTGCAGTGACATTCTGCATTGTCTACCCCCACGAGCAGGATTAAAGAGCGCCTGCCTTGATGGTATTATCCTTAATAAGATGGTCACCCTTAAAAATACACCCTTAAAAATACACCAATTCTCGCTGCCCTGAAGTCCCCAGACCCTCAGCACCACTCCCTGTTTGTCTCCTTTATGCTGGCTCATGTGGCAGCATTTGCTGTTGCTCTGGAAATTCTAAAACGCTCCCTGACCCAAAATCCTTGCAGCAAAAATTCTGTGGGATCAAACCTGTATCCCACATGGCTCAAGCATGCTCTGCTGCAGGGAGTGCTTGGGGGAAAAATGAGGGCAAAATAACTTATTTATCTCTAGTTTCCCTCTTCCCCAGTGTTTTTTTGGTTTTTTTCTCCTCATTAGCAATCAAGACTTGGAGACTGTCAGTGTGCTCCTGATTGCTGGTGGGGCAGGCCTTAAGGCAAACCTCTTTAGAATAAAAAGTAACAGATTGCTTGCTTGTGGAAGGCTCTGGTAAGTGCTCACCAGAAGTTTCACTGAGCACTTTCTGTGTGTGCAAAGGGATTACTTTGGCAACATATGCATGAAACAAAACCTGGTAACATGCTTAAAAGCATTACCCATTGTTGGAATTTGGGTTGTTCAGTGCAGTCATTAGATCACACCCAATAATTCTGTAAAAATTGATTTTTCCATCCTAAGGTCAATTCATTTTATTGCATTGCTTCAAGCAGGTTTCTCCAAAGCACAATGCTCCTCTGTGAGCCACCAGCACTGTGGCTGGTTTGCTGATGTTTACATTAGGTCATCTAAGATTTAGGTTTGAGTGAGTTTGGACAAAACTAGCTCATTTGACCTATGATGCATTGCCTTTAAAAATTAACAAGGAATGTTCTTTTTCAGCCCTCTTATCTGCTTCTTGCCTGAACTCTGAGATCACTTCTCCCTGACTGGTGAGGATTAGTGGAAGCAGCTTCTTCCCTCTGAGCAGGAGAGCAGCTGCTCTCTGCCTGTTTCTACCTCTCAACAGAGAGAAGCAAAAGGTCAGTCCCCAGTTTCTCATAACTTGCATGTACTACATTGTTTTCTTTTTCAATTTTTTAGCTCTATTCTTATTCAGATCTACTTAACACACCCACTGTGTGCTCCCCCCTCCTCTAGTGTGTACTCTGGTGTGTCACTCTTTAGTTTTGCCCTTCGGGGAGGTGTCAGATATGATGCCAACCACCCTTTCCAAATCCAAATTTAAAACAATATTATCCTTCTCACTTTGCTCACTATAAACTGACTACACAGTACCACCTGCTGATGGACCAGCATCACAAACCTGGCTTTTATTACTGTTTTGGTTTAGTTTTTTGTTTTTTTTCAAAGGCAGGGTTGTCTGTGACAGCATTGCCTTCTTGGGAAGGGGCCCTGTGTAAGAGGCAGGAATGCTCTCGTGTTTGTGCAGTGCTTTGGACTCTGTCATCTGCTACCACTTAGCAGAGGGATAATGTTGTGTCAGAAGACTTGTGCCTTAGAAGAAAGAGTGAATAGTGTCCCTTTTCTTCAGAGCCTAAAAAAGGCAGAAGAAAAAAATGAGAGCATAAGCCAGCAGGCTAAGGCTATTCTGATATTCTAGATCGGGTTCTAGAGGTCTAGACTGGGTAAAAGTTCCTAAGTGAAATGACACCAGTTTCTTTCCTGAATTCCTCCAGGGTAGGGCAAGAGGTTTGGTGCCTGAGTAGTAAAAGCTTTTGAAATAAGAGATGAGACCAGCATTAACTCTCACGTTAATGAAGACTAATGAAGTATAATGACCTTGATATTCAGACACTTCATTCCTGAACTTCGGGGTGGGTGACAGAAGTAGATGTAGTTGATTCCTAGGCTTTCTAAGCCATTCAGGGGCTATACAGATCCTGATGCAAATCAGTTCTAGACTGGGTTCTAGAGGTTCTAGATCGGTTCTAGAGCGGGTTCGAGGTGCGTCCTAGATCGGTTTCTAGATCGGTTCTAGACTGGGTTCTAGAGTGGTTCTAGACTGGGTTCTGAATCGGTTCTAGATCGGGTTCTAGACTGGGTTCTAGACTGGGTCCCAGGTGTCCCCAGGTGTTCCCAGGTGTCCCCAGGTGTTCCCAGGTGTCCCCAGCTGTCCCCTCACCTGTCCCAGGTGTTCCCAGGTGTCCCCAGCTGTCCCCTCACCTGTCCCAGGTGTCCCCTCACCTGTTTGGTGGCCGCCAGCTGCCGCTGCAGGTGCTCGATCTGCTCCTCGCTCAGGCGCAGTCGCCGCAGCGCCTCCTCATCCGCCAGCTTCTTGCTCTCG
>NC_031779.1:14612712-14637456 GCF_001522545.3 Parus major
AGTATCTACATTGGTTTCTTCTCCCTTTGCCCTGTGTGTGCCACACTTGGATTTCCCACTTTTGGGGTGCAGTTTCATGTGTTTACCTCCTTGCCCTCTTAGCACAGCACTCAGGCACGAGTCCCTTCGGACTGTCCCCTTTCTGTTCATGGGGACTGTCCTGGGGCTCTGAGCCACCAGGTCTGGTGCAAGGTGTCCTTCTCCATGCCAGGGAGCTGCAACTTAGTGATCTTTAAGGTCTCTTCCAATCCAAACCATTCCATGGTTCTGTCTCCTGGTGCTGTTGTGCTTGCAGAGGGATGGAAGGTGAGAAGAAGGAGAAAGCAAAGTGAGAAATATCCATTTAAAACTGGAATATAAAGGATGGCTTTTAATTAGATAAACATCTTTTATATGAAACATAAGGTTTGGTAATTTTTCCAGGAATTATTCCCAGGTGGAGTATGTGGGGCTGTTGAGTCTGCAAGAAAACCTAAGTTTAGGGACTCAGGAACTCTGCGGTGACTTTTCAAGTCTAGACTAGTTTAAACTCTAGTCTAGACTAATTTCAAGTCTTAGACTAGTTGAGACTAGCTTAGAAATAGAACTAGAAAATAAGGGAAGGAGCTGTAGGAATTCAAAGGAAGACAGCATCAGTTTGTACATACTGCACCAAGTCTAATAGTGAGCAACACTGTGCTGAACCTCACCCAGCAGCATAGAACTGAAGGCCCTGTATAATTTCCTTGAAGAACCACTTAGAAAATGCCAAAACTTCAAAACACATTTTGCAGGGAGGACATTATTTAAAGCCCAAGCATAAACCCCTCATTTTTCTCACCTCTGACTTTTCAACCAGGTTTGCTTTCTTCCTGCATTTTGAAAAGCCTTCCTCCTCACCCCCCAGTGAAGAGAGATATATGCCAAAATCTTCAGAATGTTCCAGGCTGAAAGAGACCTGTAGAAGTCTGGTCATCTTTGAAGTCTAATTTAAATGGCAAGTTGTAAATAATGTAGAATCTCTGTCTCACTGGCTTAAGTGTTCCCTGCATGTTAACACACCATCTGCTTAACCTGAGATCTCTTTTTTGTAGGTGACTACAAATTACTCCTTAATAATTTCACTGGCCCTATAAACTTGCTGGGTAATCAATTTACACAGGCTTACTGCCCATTTTCACAGTTCTAATGCTGGTCCCACTGTGTTTGCAGTTTTTATTAAAGTGTTGATTTCCTGAGTCATGTATTTCTCTCAAAATGCAGGTTTTCAGTTTTTCAAGTGGCAGGAGCTGCAGAGAAATGTTGAAAGACTCATGCCTAAAGAATCGTAAATGAGCATGTAAATACTATTCCATCATTTCTATAATTCTTCACAAATCTTATTGCCATTTAGACATTCTGTTGTTTAAAACTTCAGCTTGCCAATCCAATTTCTCCTTCTTTTAAGAAAAAGATAGAGATATTTGCCAACAATTCTTTTTTTCAGTTTTAGTGAGTCATTTCTTAACGGGATGGTTTTCTAGGTTTGTTTCTCTATTTCATGTGGGACACAAGCAGCTGTTTAGCTCACAAACCACAACAGTTACCTTTGGTTGTCTTGGGCACAACTGATTTAACCATGTTAGCTCTTCTCCTCCCACTTGTAAGCAATGAAAACAGTTCCTGTGTGTTAAATATAGCACCAGGCACAGCCTTCCTGCGAGGCTTTCAGACTGTAGCAGAAACATTGGGCACCACACCGTGGAAAATAAGTATGTAGCAGTTGTAAATATAGATGTGTATTTATATATATAAAACGGTGCTAGAAGCCACAGTCTGTAATTTGTGGGTGACCTTTAACTACATGAGGATAAATGGTTACAAATGAGGACCTCTGGTCTTGGCTTTCCTAACCTATTTTGTTACTTCTTGTTGGTAAATCAAAAAACATGTATATCCATGGGGTTTTTGGAGTGTAGCATTTGGCTTAGATTTAAGCTAGGATAACTGAACAAAGTGGAAAACCAAACAAATAAATATGATTATCCTGCAGTGTTTTGTTTTATGGAGTCAGGTTCTGAAATAAGCGAAGCATGTGGGATACTTTAAGGTCTGCAAGACAGACATGTGCTATTCCCATAATGAAATCTACTCCCCAAATTAGGTCTTTGTGCTATTACGAGGTTTTTCTTGTTTATTTTGTTACAAGGCTGCATTTTTGCTGGAGTCAAGCAGCATGTTAAGCTTGGATTTTCAGAGGTGCTCATGTGATGAGGATGGTGACACGACTCCCTCTTGGAGGACCAACAGTGGTGAGGGTATCAGTCTCCAAGACCCAGGCTGTTCCAAGAGGTTTGGTTTTGAAATGCACCGAGAAGGATTATTTAGGATGTGCACAGAAATTCAGGAATGGGATGGAAATAAACACATTTTTTTACAGGTAGATTATTTGCTACAAAGAATTTGTGTGGCTTTGGGGTGATGGTGGCTCTCTGAGAGCAGCAGGGAGGCAAAGCTGGAAGGAGATGCATCACTCAGAAGTCACATGTGGTGTTCCCAGTCCCTACAGCTGGTTTGGTTTTTTTTTTCCCCCTATCCTTAAGTGCACTTAAGAGCTTTCCCCATTGCATTTGTTCATCACAACACAGGGAAATAAGTTTCAGGAAGTCTTCCAAGACCTTAACTAGTCAACAACTCCCTTTTTTTTTCTCTGCCTCAGTTCCAGTGGGTTAATTTCTTTGTGGCAAGCTCTGATTGCTCCTGTGCTGTGACACATCTGTCTTTTTCTTTGAAGCCCAGATATTAATGTCACAATAGAGAATAAGTTTTGGTCTTCAATAATTTGTTTTCTTATTACCTATTTACTTCAAGATTTTCCTGAACAGGGAGCAAAATGAAAAAAACACAAACAACCCAAAACACAAACCAAAAGTAAAAATCTGTATGTGGATTTCCTTTCTTTCATCCCTCTTTCATCCTTTCTTCATCTCCATCTAAACTAAACCTAACTTGAAATCTCTGCTTCATTATTTGGGCTGTACCACACACATTCAATCTCCAGGTCAGCCATTTATTTCCTGTTTCCTTAGAGGAACACACAGGAACCCTGGCTGGGTGGATACACATAGGTTTGGCACCTCTTTTAGTGCCTGCAAAACTGGAAACTCTATTTGGGAAAGTGTTTTCCTGAGGGGTAACATCACAGGGGAAAAGAAATAAAGCACTGCTGGCATCTTAGGAGAAGCATTCCATAGGTAGCCAGACAGGACTGCTGATGGGAACAGGATATTTATTTGATTTCAGCTCTGTAAACAATTAAAAACACAGCCAAAAGCAGTGGTGATTTGTGAGATGCCTAGAAAAGAAATGTGTCTTTTGAATTGGGAAGGATGGAAGGGAAAGAATATTATGAGTATGACCACAGCAAGGGTGTGTGATACACTCCAGATCACACTATGCTGGTGCTGCCCTTATCACCTGTCACTGTTCTGCCTTCTGTGAATCCTCATGTCCTGCATTAAACCCACGGCTTCTTTACACACCTGGGATACAGAAATCAATCTCTGCAAATAGTTCCACTGTCTGTAAGATCCCCAGTCTCACTTCATCTCCCATACAGGTTTAAGGAGCTGTGCATCTCCACAAGCTCCCAAAGTATTTCCCATCTGTATTTTCCTTGCTCTTAAACTGAGCTTCCTGATTGTTTATCCTTCTGGTTATCACAGCAATTTAATAAATAACTGTTGCTCATGAGAGAAAACAGGTCAGGCAAAGCAAGATTGGGATACCTCTGGTTCTTGTCTTTTTTATGGTTAAAAATATCTCTCTCCTCAGATGCAAAGGGATGGCAATGCTGTGAACATCATCCTGCTTGCGATGGAAAACGTTTTTCACTGTGTCCCAAAGGTGCTTTAACTGGATTTGTCTCATTTCCTCTGAAAGTTTGTTCCACAGCTGCATCTCCAGCCAGGAGACTTTTCACTTTTTGTTCTGGACTTTGTGATCAGCGCTGTCATGAAGAAGAAGAAGTAAGTTTAACTGTCCAGCCAGCACAGAGATGGAGAGCAGGTTTGCAGTGTACCAGACACTGCACCAATTACTCCAAAGATGGGCCCTGAGGACCTCAGTTAGGAGGAGGAGGAGGAGGAGGAGGAGGAGGAGGAGGAGGAGGGTTGGAGCAGGTGGGAGTCATGGGCTGGTTTATTGCTGGTGGAGTCAGGCAAAGGAGCAAGTCACAGGGGAGTCTTTGATTTTGGTTTCTATTTCTCCTGAGTTACTGTGGATACTGTGCACACCTCCAACACAACATATCTGGGGATTGCAGGTGCCTTTTCTCTCAGTTATTACATTGTGTAGTTTCTATTATTTTGTTTTTAATATGCCTTTCCTGTGCAGGATTCATTATTCTGGCTTCTGTGCCTAAATCCTCCTCCTTGAAGAGGTGGGAACTCACATTTCCAGGAATTTGTGGCTGTCTCAGTGAACTTAAAAGCTCACCAAGATTAGGGATTTCTGCCCTCACCTCCTTCCTTTCATTCCTTTTTACTGTACCCTACATTTGGGCAGACAAGGTGCTCATGTTCAGCTGCAGTCCCCTGGGACCTACACTGATCTGCACTGAGGATGTAGTTTCCAATTTTCCCCTTTGTGGCTTCATCACTATTCCCTACTCTCACAAACCAGTTCCTCCTGATTTACATCTGTCTGGGTGCAGCTGAACGGGTTTTTCAAAGTTGCTTGTTAAAAACTGCCTCCCTTATGCTCTGTTTCCTTCTGCTGCCAGATGTTTGCCCATGTTTTCATCGAAGGGTGACTGCACCTTCCCTGCCCTCCAAAGCCTGGCTTCAGCAGCCCATCCCCAGCTGACCCTGTCCCTTCTCCTTGCTGCCTGGCCCTACCTCACAGCACTTGGCAGCACACCTTGTTCTGAGAGGTGTTTCAGTTACTGATGGGTGAGTGACTTGATTCAGAGTTTGGTTTGGATAAGCTCCCATAAATTGTAATGCTTGACTGTAGGTTATCCAAACTATCTGGGCCTCTTGAGACTCCAAATTGGCCTGCAAGACCCGGGCTGTTTTCTGAGCTTTTGGCACTTCCTGATCCCAGAGAAGGTGCAGATAGCATGGTAACAGGCTCTTGCATGAGAGCTCAGCGTTTTAGCTGTATCCTGAAAAAGCAGTGAGCAAGCAAACAAGCCCATTTGGAGCTAGGTGGTCCCATCAACCAGGTGGAAACACGAGGCAGCTGTAAGGAGCTCTCTGATTCCTTCTACTTGAGATGTGCATTGCTGGCATTTGACAGAGTGGAGGAATGCCATTTGGCACAACATTGGATTTGGCACCTCATTGCAGTAGCCCAGGGGTAGGTCTGGGTGGAGAAGGGATGCTGCACCATAAAAAGTGGCCACTGGAGCTGGCTTTGCTCAGACAAAGCCCCAGATCTATAGACAGAGCTGTGACTGACAGATTAAAGAGTGTATTTTTGCTTGCACTACAAGCCCTCATAGCGGTGTGTGTACAAACAGCTACAGAGTCGTGGCTAATGCAATATCCTGTCTGTAGGGAGAGTAGGAGATTTGGACATGATCAGACTGAGCAGTTCCTTGGCAAAGCCTCAGCAGTTCCAGTGTGTAGTAGTTCAGTGGCTTTCAAAGCAAAACTCTTGTCCAGGTCATTAAGAGCCACTGATGAACCTATTCTCCCAGACTTTATCTATATTTATATATTAGCACTGTCCATTTGTAACCACTAAGGCAGAAAGATTGATGGGGGGAGAGAGAGAGAGAAAATCTTGTCTTTTACAAATCTCTGTAAAGATCCAGCTGTTAAAAAAAAATAGTGGTCAAACTTTTGGATAGGCTCTGCAGAATAACCCCTTATTCCTATAACTGCAGTTGTGGGTGGATTCCCTACGGAGTTTGGAGGTGGGATAGAACTTATACCTTCGCTGCCAAGTCTGTGAGACAAAGAGAGCAGTTCCCTGACCTGATGATGTCATCTATTTTCACTCACCTTTGAATCCACTCTTTTTTCAGCCCCAAACCACTGGAAAAACACAACTGTTTTGCCAAATATGGGCATAAAATGGAAGGTGGGGGGAAAAGCTACCCCAAACCCTGCATTCCCTTTACATTATAGTACATTCTTTGGAATAATTTGAAATGTGGTGTTCTTGCTTTACATACTTCAACCCTCCCTCTGTGCTTTACCCTGGTGTTCAGCCTTTCCTGCCCACGTGGTATTCAGATTTGTGTGGACGTCATGAAGTTATTGCTAAATCACAGCTGGCTTGCCAAACAACTGCCTCTTCCTCTTGCCAATTTTGTTCAGCCTCTGCAAAGCTACAGGACTTGTGCTGGGCCCCACTCAGACTTAAATGATGTACTCAGTTACAAACACAAAATAAAATGCAGGACAGTAATCAAGTAGTTAAGTTTTGATTAATTCTTTGAAAGGGTTAATGGGATTATTTTTTTTTCTTTCCTTTTTTTTTTTCCCCACTCTCTAAGTAGGAAAAAAAAAAGACAGAGTGAGAGACCCAAGTGGACACAACTAGAACAAAGCCCTGTTTATGATTAGTATGGCTGAAAATATCCATGTTAGGCCAGGTGCAGATGGCTAATTCCCCCAGACTACAAGCCAATTTAAACCATAATTCCTGAGATAGACCACTTTTCCCAACATTAATGGGAACCAGCTGCCTCCTATTAATAATATGGATGATTACAAGAAAAAAAAAGTGGGGGAGGGAATAGTGGAGTTAGAGAAGATATTATTTTCCAGACTGTTGGCTGTGTCCTGCTGAGGACAATATGGAAAGCTATGGAACATGAGTCTTGAAAACTTGTCAAGTTAAATACACACACTGTGTTTGCTCAGAAGAAGGATGGAGTTATCAGTGTACTTCTGTGTTTCGGTGACAAGGTTATTTAAGGGGTAGCAATTGTATTTATTTAGTTATTTGCTGGTGCTTTGCTTTTGCCTTCCCTCTGCTGACACTGGATGGTTTTGATTAGCTCCCGAGGAGGGGAGCCCATTGCCTTTGGTACACTGAGCCTGGCCGTTCCCACTGAGGCCCGATTTCGTGTGAGATTGTAGAGCACATCAGAGTGAGAAAGACAGCAAATGTTCTGAATTGCTCTCCTGAGAGCCTGACTTGCTGGTTCAAGAAATTTGTTCGGGCTTCCATTATCGTTTGTGCCAGTGTGAGGTGAAATGGGAAGACATGGCAATTCATGGAGTGTAATAGCAATGTGTCTCAAGAGTGGCTTTTTCTTTTTTTTTTTTTTTTTTTCCCTGCGTTCTTTGTGATCTTTTCCCTTTGGTTGTTTTTGGAAATCTGAGTAGAATTTGTTTTAAAAAAAAATAAATGTCACACCATACTTGTCAGTGAGGCAAAAGCAAAAGTCCTGTGGTATCAGTTGTTTTGGCTATACTCCTTTTTTCCTATTAGACAGGATTCTTAACACATGGATCATGTCTTTAAGACTGATGAATAAAGGAGACTCACTAAAAATGTCCCTCTTGCCCCTGAAGGAGATGAAAAGGAGCCAGTGCCCTTTTCCCAGTTATTCTGCTAGGATTGTGTGGGATTCTTGGAGACATTTAGCTCACACATGCTGCATTTCATCTTAATCCATCTGACAATAGTCTGCAGACATAAGGAGGAAAATCCAGGTCATGGCACTGTAAGTCTTGCTGGAGGGTTGTGGGGTGAATTTTTGTGTACCTGAAGAGGTGAATAGCTGGAGCAAGCTGGGATTGCCCAGCCTGAGGATACAAAAGGATTTGATGCCTTCCCAGACCATGTGGGCCTTGTACATCCCTGCTCCAAAGGGATGAGCTCTTAGGGAGCCTCAGAGCTTTTCCTGCTCCTCTCTCATCTGTAAGAGGAAGTGGGTGAGAAACACAGACTAGGACTTTGATTCTTTAACACCCTGATCACTTGACTTGATGACAGCCAGGAGCCATGGTTCTTGGGAACAACTTCCCTCATTTGGACAACTTTCTGTCAACTTTTTCTGTCCTTTGCTAGGTTACAAGAGGAGCCATTTTCTAAGTCAGGAGCAGAATACCCTCTAGATCACAAACTCCTAGATGGCAAACTGAGAAAAAAAATAAATCTTGAATCTTCTAGCCAAGGCATGAAACTAAGGACATTCCAGCAACACATCCCAGTGGCAACATTCTGCTTTCATTCACAGGTCTTAGTAGCCCAGCCCTTATGTGGGTCACCAGAATATCTGTCTGGGGTATTCATTGTAAAGAAGAAAAGTTCTACAGCCCCTCTCCAAACATCAGTAGTATTTAAAGCAGACATAACAGAGGTAATGAGAAAGAGATTATTGATTTTATGTATGTAAATAAAGCATAGCTGAGTTTACAATGTCTCTTTAAATAATTGAAAAAATCTGCTTCAGCTGCCAGTAGTTCACCAGATAATGAGGCTGGTAGTGGAGGAACATGAATAATTAGAGTGGGATTCTTGCTGCGTGGAATTGACCCTTGGGGGTTCAGAGAAAGAAGGATTTGTGGCTGCTCTGAAATGCGAGTGGTCTGCTCCAGCATTCCTCTTGTCAATACAAACCTTGTGTTTTTATTGGAAACACGTGTCAAAACAAAACAGTGTTTGAGACTGCTGCTGAGAGAAGGTGGGCAAGTCCAGAGACAGCAAACCTGTTTTTCTGTTTGCTGCCAAAAATTCCATGCCACTGCTGCCCATCATGCTCAGATGGAAGGAGAGATGATGAGCACCCTCATAATACACTGGTGATTTTTCTACTGTTGCCTCCTCAGTGAAGTTATTTACACTCAGAAAATTAGAGAAATCATGACAACCAAGGCATCTTGCTATACTTTGATGAAGTCTGGATTGAGGGTTTACGTTGCAGTACTTCCCTGGAGAAAAGCTGTAGCAGCAAGTGAGTACTTACCTCTCCTGGACAGGCAGAAGGGCACTCAGTCTTATGTAATATTTAACTCCCTGTGGGCTGCCAAAACATTTTGAGTATCAGCTCCATTACCTGCATTATAGAAAACTCAGAGGAAAGAGGTGAGACACACAGTATCTGGTGTTTGCATAAATAAGTCTTTGGGTTTGCTAGTTTTCTTTTTTTTCTTTTTTTTTTTTTTTTCAGTAGAAAATTATTCTCTTGGGCTGATGTTAAACATCTGCCTCTTTCTCTGCCCTCCTTAGTACCCCACCTCCTGGGATGGTTTTATTTCATGGGTGAATTAAATTGTTTTGGGAGATAAAGAACCCAATTTGTAATGTGCTTTAGGGGCTTTCAGTATGAAAGGCAGGGATTGAAGTAGAGTATTTGGTTATTAGTGTCTCCATATTTCTTTCCCTTGATCTACCTGTCCCATCGTGTTGTCAGATCTTCATGGTTGAGGTTTGAGGCAATAATGGTGAAAGCTGGAGCATGTGAGCCCTATTTAAACCCAGCACCATCATATTTCTGGAGCGAATCTAAGCCTAATTGAAAAGGCAAGTGGGTTTCTCTGGCAAAAGAAAATGTGGCTGTCATAGACTTTACCAAGTTCAGTTAAACAGAGTAGAATGTGCTCTGGCATCTTTGTTTGGTTTCCATTTTAAATATAAAATTAAAAACATATTTCATCTGTTGTAGGTTTTAAGGATCATTTACAAACTTAAAAAAAATCAAAAAAACTTTACAGCATTCCAAGGTCTGGGCCTTGAGATGCCAGCAGCTAAGTCTCTCCTCATCTCCACAGTATCATCTCCACAAGAGTTTGTGCAGGCTGCCTTAGCCATCACCTTATGGGCAGCGTGCAGAGCTGTCACCATTCCTCATCATCTTCTCAGGTATTTCCTATTGCTCTGGAATAATTCAGGAAATAGAAAATGTTTATTTCCAAGTTCCAAAGGATTAGAGCCAAGCTTTGGATTGGAGCCCCATGGAGGGTGGGATGAGAGCAGTCCCATTTCTTCCCTGCTTCCACAAGCACAAGCAGCTTTGAGGCACTTTGACTGGTCAAAATATCCCAGAGCTTCCAGGCACAGCTCAATCTGTTTCCATCTTCTGAGATCTTTTTCAATCATCACTGTTATTTTAGACATATTTCTTTCAGTGAGTATCCATTTAAAGTTTAGAAGTTGCAGATGACATTTTTTTTATAGTTGATACACCTTTTTATTTATTTTGAATGACCACATGATGATTGTCATGTGCCCTTCAGAATAGAGTTTATGGGAAAATTTCACCCTCAGTAATAGTTATATGAAAATAGTTTCCTTTATTATTTAATTACACAAGCTCAATGGATTCTTTAATGGAACATCGCAAATAGATATCCATTCTAAAAAATCTAGATCCACTTATTGTGGTCTTTTCATCAAGTGCTGTGGTTTTACTTGTGTCTGATGCATTTTAGTCTCCTCATTGCTTACTGAACAAAAGCACTGCTATGAATCAGGAATATTTTAAGAAAGGTTATGACAAAATAAAAAAATCTCACATTGAAGAGAGATAGCAGTCAGTCAGCTCTGGAGGGCTCCTTTTGAAGACCTCATCTGTCATCTGGGAATTGGCACTGACAGCCCCTGGATTACAGAGGAATTATATGCACTCTCTTCTCGCAGCGGTGGCACAATGGTTTTGAAACTAGGCAGATCTTCTGTGTTTACTATTTGGCAGGTTCTGTGTTTTTGGCTGGCAGCCACACTGAAATGTGTTTAGTTTTAATTGACAGCCATGGTCAACACTGCAGATCCCAGGTAGGTACTGCTAATCCTGACAAGGCAAGGCAGAAACAGACAGGCTTGTGTTCCAGCTAGCCAGAGACTCCAGCCTTTGGGAAGCAAAGGCATTTTGCCTCTAGACAGTTCTGAACCTCAGGGACTCACCCTTCAGTCTCATTTCCTCAGCACCTCTTTGTAAGCAGGCCTCAGCCATGAGGAGAGCCCTCATGCCACCCTGAGAGCAGTCAGAGTGATTGTGTGATAGGGTTTTTTAGAATGGTTTAGGCTGGAAGGGACCAACCCACCCCTGCCATGGACAGGGATGCCACTTATTAGCCCAGGTTGCTCCAAGCTCCATCCAACCTGCCCTTGAACACTTTGAGGGATGTGGCAGTCACAGCTTCTCTGGGAAGCCTGTGCCAGGGCCTCACCACCTCACAGGGAAGAATCTAATACCCAATCTAACCCTACCCCTTTGCATTTTGAAGCCATTCCCCCTTGTCCTGCCACTCCATGCTCTTGTCCACAGTCCCTCTCCAGCTCTCTTGGAACCCTTTTGGGTACTGAAAGGGGTTTTAAAGTCTACCCAGAGCCTTCTCCAGGCTGAGCAACCCCAGCTCTCTCAGCCTGGCTCCAGAGCAGAGGTGTTGCAGCTCTCGGATCATCTGTGTGGCCTCCTCTGGACTTCCCCTTATGGGTCCATGTCCTTATGTTGGGGGCCCAGAGCTGGACACAGAACTCCAGATAGGATCTCACAAAGGCAGAGAAGAGGAGGAAATCCTTCTTTTTATCCTGCAGTGGGAAGCCAGGTGCTAGTATCCTTGCACCTATAAGAGATCTTATTAGAGCCCAGAGCCATCCATTTTCCTGGGTTTGATACTTGAAAGCCAGAACAGTTCACACAGACCTCTAGTTTAAAATATAAGAGACATTCCAAAAGTGCATATGGTTAGATTTATGTAAGCCACAGTTTGTAATGGTTTAGATTTCACCTCCTAGTCCTTGTGAGAGTTTCAGCCTTGCTCTCAAGAGAGTAAAAAAGTATCACAGAACATTTACAAAAATTAAAGAAAAAAAAACCCATATGCACAGACTTTGGGTGGCTTAGTCATGACATCTAATTAGGGACAGCAATGATTTCTGTGAACCACAGAAATGTTAGTTTCAGTTGGCAAAAAATTCCACAGAGTAATACTCGGGACTATCTCGCAGTCTATCTGTCTCTCTGTCTATCAGCCATGCTCATATGCTTTATTATTAGTGATGCATTCTTTCTCATCTTATTGTCTTCCTTATAAGATAATTTCTCAAGGAATTCTTTAACTTCCCCCTGAAGTGCCTGGCATTTCAAGTAGCTGCTCAGCAGGGCTCCACAGCAGAGGGACTTGTATTTATGGACAAAAAGGTCACACCTGGCTACTGGGGCAACAGGGCTCCCATCAGCATTTAGGTCTCATCCTTATTAACCTCTTAGGTCTCTGACAGGACAGAGAATCAACAGCATTGAGTTAGACTCCACCAAAATAGGACACTGAACACAGAGATCCAGAGCAATGGAAGTTTTTTTCTGGTTTTCTTTTTTTTGTAGATGGGATGTTTGTTTTACCCCTGTATTGTGGAGAAAGTAGCACAGACACTGTCAGTGACAGCTTTAAAACACGAGCTCAGTGAGTCAAGGTATTCCCCAGCTTCCACATACAATTCCTGGTGGTACCTCTTCAGAGAGACATCTCCAGAACAGCAGAACATTTATAAATGTTCATTATTTCAGAGAGCTGTTTTTTTCAGTGTGGGAGAAGTTAAAGAGCATCTCCCAGTTTCTCATTTTTAGTGGCCCTGTGAGATTCAGGTGGAGACCTAGCTGTTCCAAACTTTCCAAAAGGCATTTCCAATAGCAGAGTAGCCCTATTTTCTACTTCAACAGGTCTTTAAACTGTGCAGTACTTGTTCATCAGCCTCAGACTTTGATTTGGCACTGCTATGTCGTGCAGATGTAGCAATCACATTTGCGAGCCTGGAACTAATTAAAAATGGAATATTTTAGATCAGTCATGGTGAGTGTGGCCAGATTTACTGGGAGAATACAAGGGAGCTTAAGGAGCAGAGTGATCCAGCCTTTTTAAAATGTTCTTCCTCCACCATTGGTACATTACCTCCTGGCCAGCTGGGCTGGACCTTTACAGCACTGTCTTTATGTGACCTCTAGCTGGCTGAAGGGGAGCTTTAAGAGGACACCAGTGTTTCATGGTTTGCTGCATTCCAGATGTATGCAGAACTGTCTCTAAACTCTGTCTGGCAAGATTCTTTTTTTTTTTTTCAATTCTCTTTTTTTTTAAGGGGGCATGGTTGCCAAGCCTGTCAATCAGTTTAACAGGAGACAATAAGTTAAAAGGCAGCAGGGAATAGAAAAATCCGAAGAGCTGAACAAAAAAGAGGTGAGGGGATAGATGTGGCTCTAGCCCTGTACAACCATGCATCTGACAGCTGCACAGAGTGGGGTAGGGCTGTCAGAGGTAATACTGTTACCTAAAACTTGGAGGCTGCACTGGTTTGCAAGAGCCTCTCCAATCCTGTGAACTCGGTGTGTGAGCGACTGAAGCGAGAGCTCGCCTGCAGACAGCCCTGCAGGGCCTTTGGGGAGGAAAGATTATCCACAGAGCAATTATATGGTGGGTCACCATCATTTCCTCCTTGCTCAGCTCAACATTTTCTAGGCTTTGCTGCTTCTGGCTGCCAGCTCTGCACCTGCTCCGTGCTGAGTCAAGCTGAGAAACAAAGCAAAGCCCCTGTGGTCGCTCTCACGGTATAGCCAGGGCTTGTGATGGATCAGTGCTTTCTCCCTTTGCACCTCACCAGCAGCTTGCTCTGGTTGTGACTGGCAACCAGCGTGGCACAACAGCAGCCACACACCCACTACAGCACTCAGCACAGCCTGGTGGGGACACGGTGCTCCTGTCACCATGGCCCTGTGTCACCTGGCTGTGCCTTGGGCAGCTCCAAACTCCACTGGGCTCTTCTTCCACATCCTTGTGAGATTGCCACTGGGAAAACAAATCAATAGGGTGCCCCAGATGTTACTGCTGCTGGAGGGTGGAAAGCTTGCCTGTGGGTTGTCATTCACATGTGGCATTCCTTGTAGGATGTTCAGATGACAAAACCTGTTGCTGGCTTGTAAATGTGAGGGTGACTTTTCAGTCCTCCTGCACCACAAAGTTTTTGATTTGAAACAGGTAATTTATTATCATACAATAGTATTTTTTTAACAAAAACATATTCTGAAAGACCTTTAAAATTAAACCATAGAGAAAGTGTTAAAGTGTTAAATGCAGGTGGAGACACTACCATGGGGAAATGATCAGGGGATGTCACAGCCAGCCTCTCACTCCAACACATACACTGTCACCAAATGCCCCATGTGCTTCTGCTGAGGGTATCCAGCAAAAGCCTCAGTTTATCAGCCCCTCCACAAAGATAAATAAAAAATCAACTTTTCTTAAACATGGCTTGTCTGGCAGACTCTGCACAGGGCTCTGTGCAGCATGGCTTTTATTTCCATTAAAATTATTTAAATGGAGACTCTGCCCAGCAGCATTGTAGGTGACACGTTCCCTAGCTGCCATGTATCCAAACAGATTGCTGCAAGGCCTTGAATAAACATTTTGTAAGTCTAGCTCTGAAGAAATTTACATCAAGCAGCATATATTGCCTGGATGCCAACTAGTTCTTGTGTATTCCTCACAGAGCAGACAATGTTTCCTATCAAATCTGTTGGGTGAAAACAGAAAACCTATTAATAATGTGTCAGGAACCTCACTGAATGCAATATTTATGTGGAAGTCTCATAGAGGGCTTGTTTATAAAGAGTACACGAATTCTGTGGTTCGTGTTTGAAATGTGTAAGGGAATAAGAATAATTTTAACATTTTTCTCACAGGTACACCCACCCACACAATTTCATTCCTCTTGTGATATGAAGGGTTGATGTTTTTCTCAGAATAAGCTGAATGCAGAGCTTGCCAAAGCTGGTCCATGCATTGATCTCAAGAGGTTTAGTCCAGGGTCAGTGCGCTGTAGTAAAGAATTAGACTAAGGCATTCAAAATCTCGCAAAAGGACCAAATTCCCAGGGCTCTTAAATTTTTCTTGTGTGTTACTATGGTGAAATCTCAAGCCCATCCATTGATTTTGGTGCTGAGTTGACGCTGTGTTGAAACAGAGCAGAACCAGGTCTTGGCCAGCGTGGTGCTCGTTAGGTGGTGAGTTGAGTGCTAAGCACCTCAAAACTGAACCTCATCCAAACCCCAAGCCTGCAGGATGGAAATGGAAATTTTGTGAAGTGAGGCTTCAGTTGGAGTATTGCTCCTTTTTTTTTTTTTTGCTTTTGCACAAATCACCAGGGTTCTAAAAACAGCCTCCAACACTCATTTCTACTGGCACGGCCACTATTGATCGTGTCCAGAAAGAGGAATGGAAAGACACGACAGAATTGGCAATGATCCCGAGCCATGAAGCTTGGATCTAAACCTCCATCCAAGCCTTGCTAAAGAACAGGAGGGTTTTTGTGGGGCTTTTTTTTGTTGTATCTGGAGGTTTGATTTAATCTCTTGTACTTGCATGGAAAATCCATGGTGCTGGAGCACGGTGTTTCCTCAGTGGATCAGATCCATTGGATCTGGTGCTGTGGGCTGGCTTAGAGGGGAAACTTTTAACCTGGGAAGAGAGTGGCTTAAGCAGCATCAGCAGCATCTGTGAGGGAGAGGGATCTCTCCAGCCATGGGAACCAGGAGAGCAAAGAATATTCCCAGTGCTCCTGAACACAACCCAGATTAAATGTCTCATCTGGCTTTTTTCCAGAACAGTTGGTTTTGTTTTTGGTTTTGTTTTTATTTTTGGTTTTTGTTTTTGTTTTTGTTTTTTCTGTCAGCTGGAGCAGGTATAGCACTTAAAGCCTGATTCAAAAACTGACTCATGAATAACGTGGAAAATTTAATCAGCATGAAGACTTTGGTCACATTGTGATTAATACTTGCCAACTCTCTGCAGTGTTTTCTTTTAATGAGTTGCAACCCATTAAACTAATTAAATTCATTGATTTGAACCAGATGTTTGCACCTGGAAGTGCATTTATTATCATCAATTATTAGAGAGGGACTCTCCATCAGGAGCTGTAGTGATAGGACAAGGAGTAATGGGTTCAAACTGAAAATGGGGAAATTTAGATTAGATGTGAAGGAGAAATTATTTGTGTGAGGGTGCTGAGACCCTGGCACAGGTTGCCCAGAGAAGCTGTGACTGCCCCATTCCTGGAAGTGTTAAAGGCCAGGTTGGATGGGATTTGGATTAACCTGGGATAGTGCAAAGTGTCCCTGTCCATTGAACAAGATGACCTTTAAGGTCCCTTCCAACACAAACCATTCTGTGACTTAATATTAATTTGTTTTAGTTTTAAGTTTTTCTGTCTCCCCAGTTAATAAACAGAAATATTAGCACATGATTGAGCCAGCTGGTAGCATCATCATTATTAAAATCAACTAACAAAATACCATACTGTACAATTTGAAAAAAGACAACAGATTGGCAATTTCTTGCCCAAACTGTATGGTAAATATATTCCAGTAATGAGTGGCTTACCAGAAAGCAGGAGAGAAGAGACCACAAATAAAATCAATATTATTATAAATATTACTTGCCACCAGAAAAGCTACTTTTTCATCCAAAACATTTGTTTTAAATTATATGTTGACATATTCTGGAAATAATTATGATAGACTATTTTTAAATTAGTAGTGCACAAAGGACTTTCTTCTTTATGTCCTTTTTTACATCCACAGTTTCTGGTTTCTGCTGTACTAAAATAGACTTGGATAAGGATCCATAGAAGTGTGTGTGTGCATGTAGATACTTATATTTATTTATTTTTCTGGTTTGGACTACAGAGTTGTGTGCTTTGGGAGGCAGGTGGCTTCCAACATTTGCAGAGATCTTCATGTTAAATGAGTTCTGTTTTGTATTGCAGGAAAGTATTGCTACATGCATTTTCATTCCTTTCAGGAATCTTTTTGGGGTTGTTTCTAAAATGCTATAAAAAAAACAAAACAAAACAGTGATTTGCTTTCAGAAGGTAATTGCTCAGCTAAAAATAATGAATATGCTACAGCTAATGTGGAAACTCAGTATGTCAGAGCTGACGTGGAAAACTTTGGAGCAGACTGAACTGAAAGGACAAATGATCCCAAAAAGGAATCAAATGAAGCTATTGCAGAAAGTCCTACTTCTACCAGTGTCAGGACAGTTTGGAAACCACAGCTGAAAGACCCCTGTTCTCTGAAGGGTTCAGGAGAACAGGAGATTTTCTGCTGGTTTTGGTCAATGAGTTTGTTCTTGGCCAGCCTATATTCACATCAACTCTTTCTGGGCAAAGGATCCAAGTGTGAATGGTGCCCCAAGCCCTGTACCCCATTATGGGATGGCTACAGGCTCGTTCAAGCAAGGAATATTTGTAGTTCCAGTGCCAAGCACACACTGGTGTGCAGGATGAACTTCTTGTTACAGGAGAAGTAGCAGTGGAGATCTCTGCTGGGAATGAAGTTTCCTTGTAGCTGTCCCAGGAAGCCTCAATGGAAATGCAAATGAAGAGCTGCAGTTTCAGCAGAGCCCTGATGGCTGGCAGCCCTAAGGGATGTCCCCATCAGCAGTGTCCCTGCCACAGGGGTCTCTCAAGACAGTCTCTTGTTTCCCTGGTTTTACCACCAAATGTCACATTGGCTGGAGGTTAAAAGAGAGTTCTGATAAGTGTCAGCTCTGCTTTTGAGAGCATTCATCTTAGCAGATTGCTTTGATCAGTTCTCCAGTTTGACTACCAAAATGAAAATTAAACATCCTACCCACCAGGAAAACTAATTTGAAAATACGTTTTAACTCTAGAGCCATCTTTTACCTGAAAACTTAATTGTGTTCCTTTAAGAAGATATAATTAAGTATCCTCATGGCAGACCACCAGTTTTAACAAAGCATCTCTAGAGCAGATAGACATCATTACTAATACAATTCTTTGAGGTGCAGGCAGGAAAATAAATTGGTTGTCATTGGGACATCATCAATATAATGAACATCTGACATGTAGACTCTTTGTTTCAGATGACACAGACATAGATGAGCAGGAAAAATTGTTAATAAGAGCTGCAGACAGGACATTGCTGACTGTATCTGTCTCATGAAATGTTATTTGCTGCCAACACATTGCAGTAAAGAAAGACTGTTCTACCTGGAAATAGATGAGAAAAATAAAGTGAAGAATTGCTTTCAGGTATGTCCTGAGAAAATCTGCTCAATAACACAGTTTGAATCTCTGACTTTCTTCACTGCATTTTGGTAGCTACTTTCATTTCAGGCAGGAAATTGGTAGTTTGCCTGCTTTTTATTTCCATTTAACCACTACAGCAAAATGGAACCTTTGATTTTTGGAACTATACCATCTCCAACAGAAATCAGTAGCTAACATTGTCATTCAGGCAAACACAAAGCAGAGATGGTTGAAGTTTTACAAAGCCTAGGGGGAAATTTTGACGTGCAGAAGTGAATACCCAAATACCCTCGGCTGTCTTGGGGATTTCCGGCAGCGTCTGCAGGATGTGGGGAAAAAATTCCAGGGTTGAAAACAGCTGAAAATGTTCTACAATGGAGTCCCAGCTCAGCACTCTTTAGTCTCACTTGTCTAACGTGGATTCAAGCATGTGTTTATTGTTACGGGTAAATGTTTAATCCAACAAGGACCCACTGCTTTTCCAAGTAAGACCATAGCTCCTTTTCTGTTTCATAATTTATTTGTAAAGTGAACCTACACTCTTTCAAGTCCTTTCTCCCAATATTCATTAACAGGCTTGGATGGTGTGCACTCTTTGAGTCAGTTGTTTCCTATTCAATTCACATGATGAGTGAACTGAACCACACAACACAATTCCTTTTCCCAGGTTTAGATGACTGAAACACAATGAAGGAGAAAATTTTCTTAACTTGGAAGAGTTTTAGCTTATGTCAAAGGGATTAGCAAAGGGGTTTGTCAACATACACAGATCTCCACTTGTTGGGATATGTGTGAGCTAAAACCCCACAAGTCAAAGCAAAGCAAAAGAAGCAACATGGCCAGGAAGTGTTTTTGTGCAACCAGAGCAGTTTGAAGCACTGTGCACACCCTGAGCTGATCAGGAGGTATAAATAACCCTCCTCATGGGATGCATTTGGCCAGAGAAACCATGGTGGGCAGAGTCAAAGTGTATAGGGAATGTGAAAGAGTTACAGGGTCAAAGGCTCAGATAAACATCCTAACACTTAGATACTAACATGGATGCTCTCCAAAGTTCTCCAAACCATCTGGGCCCAGCTCATTCACCTCATGGTGTCATGAGAAATGGTTTTCTCACAAGGCTGCTGATGCTTCCTCTTGTTTGACAGGCAGGAAATACAACCCAATGAGCCTTTCTCACCAGAGTTCATAATTTTAGGTAGGAGAGAGAATTAGAAAGCGCAGAGGCAGAATGTAAAACAGTGTGCTGAGGCTGGGATGTGGGGGAAGAAGGGATACTGAGAAGGAAAGTCAATCAAGTTCTCTAATGCCACAGAAACATGCCAGGTTTGAAAGGTATCAGCACATGTGGGGATGGGATGCTGTGCCAGGTAGCAGCAGGATGTGCTTCTGCAAGAGGAACTCAGCCCATTCAGTGGTCCAGTCCAGGTAATAACATTCCCCTGTGGCTGAGGAATGCAGCAGGATGAAATGAGAGGCTGCAAATGCAGTTCTAAAATGATTTTTCCATGTGAAAATCCCAAACCAGTAACATTAATCTTGATGCTGTTGTCACTTCTCAGTGTGTCTGGCATCTTGTAAAAGGCTCATCCTCCATTGTTTACTTTAAAAATTATTATTTATTTTGTTATTTTGCAGGGCTCTAATTAGGCTGATAGTGCTCATCTGGCATCCCCTTATTGCCCCAAGGTGACAGGGCAGCAGCCACCACCCCCAGTGACAGACCCAGCTGTGTATGGCTGTTGTAGAGCACAGGGAGTATTCTTTGTATGCAAGTCTGAGGCTGTGTACACGTGTGTGAACTCTCCAAAGACAAACAACTCACCTTTAGAAAGCCAAATTCCGAGCAAGAAACGAGCTCAGCAGCTGTGAAAGGTGTCTCTGTGTTCCATTGTTGATAAAAGTACAACCCACAGTGACTCAAACCTCAGGATGTGGTGGGAAACTGAGAAGAAAAGAAAGAGAGTGGGGAAGAAAGGGGAAAAAGCCAGGCTTCTCAGGATGAGGAGTTCAGACATGCCAGATTTCTTTGGCACAGACATTGCTGTCATGAGCCTTGCGGAGGTTTCGTGTTTGAGTCCCTGCTTTCTTTTTGTTGGCTCTGAGCATTTTGAAAGATTTTGAAAACAGTATTGCAAAGTGTTTCAGGTTGCAAAACTGACCAGTGAGTGCTTTAAACAGCATTCTCTTCGTAGGCTGACAGTGCAGGCAGAACCTGTCACCTGAGGGCTGTGACCAATCTGTCATTAACCTGCATCTCCTCACTGCGACATAAATGTCAATGGTCATTTTCCTCCACATCAGCCCTTTATCCAACTCTCCTGGGGAAGCAGAGGGAGCCACTGGAAGGACAGGGACTTGGCAGTGAGAAAAGGAAAAGGAAAATCTGATCTGGAAGCTGAACACTAAAAGTAGGCATTGATTTCCTATCACAGAGATGATGTGTTGGAATTTACTGTGCTGCTTTAGATGGAAGGGCATTTACCCAGTCCCCGTGACTGCCAGGTGTGCTGTGTTCAGATGAAATAATGCTTCAGGACTGGTTCCAAGGCCCTGGATTTCACTCCACCAGCTCCAGCCATCTGGCTCAGGCACAGCTTCTTTCTGAAGCGACTTGAAGCTTGGTGGCCTCAGTGTTTCTCCTGTGATGCTGTCAGATATTTTGCTATAGGAGCACAAGCTCAGGCACAAGGAAGGAACTAAACTATCCCATCACAGACAGTACCTAACTAACAGAACAGGTCTTTTTCCTACTGAACATGTATATTCTTGACTTGCAGTGGAAGAGGAGTGTGGCTACAAGATGTGTGGAGAGCAGAATGCTGCAAGGAATGAAGAAAATAAGAATTGGAGTAAATGGAGTGAAGGCTGTATGGGCTGGTCACTAGTGTTCACTGGAAGGAATGTTATAGGATCTCCTGTCAGCTCTAATCAAACCTTTTGAGCTGACAGAGGCTGATCCAGCATGGAGATGCAGAGGAGGGCCTCTCCAGAGGAGGGCTCACCCTGAGCCTCTGCAGCAGTGATGATTGCATTGCTGGTGCTGGGAACCCAGGAATGCTCACACCAGGCACAGGAAAACAGGTATTATTGATAGATTTACATTGCTACCCCTTCTCCTTCAGGCCACTTCAGAGGCCCAGGAGGCCCACACCTGCAGAGAGATGGAAACCAAACCGAGCTGCTCCGCATCACCTCCACTGGTGATGGTGACTGGAGCGGGATTTCAGCATTTTGCCTTTGAGAATAGCAGGCTGTGTCATTTTAACTTCCAAAGAAGTGAGCTCTGAGTGTCTGGAATTATTCCAAATACAGGAAAAAATTGCAGTGGTACAAAGATACCTCAGCAGACACTGACACCTGATCCATGCTGTGCCTTGTGGTGTTTGGAGACCTTTCTGCGACCTGGAGGGTGTCACACACAGCTCCTTTGGGCACGGGGAGAAGCCACAGCCTTGGCAGAAGCAGAAGAGTGAGTTACCCACTGCCCCTTGCTTCTGCTCTGCTTTTGGCTCAGCTCTGCAACAGCATGTGGGAAAGCTAAAGGAGAAATATTTATTTTAATATTCAGATGTTCTCATTCACACTTACGTATGCGTGTGTGTGTGGATACCACACATATGTAACATGAATGTGTTTGTTTATCAGTGAGTTTCCTGGTTCTCCAACAGCTCTGTCTTCTTATCTCCACAAATAAATAACAATATTAGACCTGAATTCTAAATATATTCTGAAGACCAATAACCCCCTGGAGTTTTCTGGTTGTCTCTAGTAAGAATAAAAGCCAAACAAAGCAATCAAAAGAAAAATGGGTTGGTGGAGCCTCTCTACCCATTTGCTGGTGGTTAGGAGTAGAAGTGGATAAATGCCCATGGCAAATGTTTGCTTTTAGACCTGTCTAGCTTTTCTTGGTATCCTGCAATTATTTTTGTATGCATTTTTGGTACACATTTATATTCTTTAAAATTTTGTATACATATTTTGTATAAACGTGTTTCAACACCCTGGTAGTAAAGTGCTGTTCAGCTGTATTCAGGGCTGTTAAAGGCATTTGTGTGACATTCAGTATCCAAGTAGATGTTTATACTTGGAGACCTAAAAACACTTTAAAACAGAGAGTAAAAAAATCAGAGATTCCTAGGTGATCACACAAGCACTTGCCTAAATTGTTAGAAGGATGCCAGAGCATGACCCAGCATTATTTTAGTATAAAGGAATGGGTGTTTTAAAATTCTCTTTTTTTCCCCTTAGATTCTGATGAAATTATGGTTCACTTTTAATGGCATAATCCATGTTCAAGGATATTTTACCTTTTCTCATTTTTTTCTCATTTTATTTCAGGTGATCTCCATAGGAACTAAGTAGTCCCCAGCTGCCTCTGGGGTTAAACATTTCTGGTTAACTCCAGCCCAGAAGAAAAGCAGATCTGTTTCTTAGAAAAGGAAAATCAAGAGAGAAGAATTGGATGAAGGGGAAGAATTTGATTTGTGAGGGTTCTCTTCAGAAAGTACCAGGAGATCTTAAAGAAGGCAGAAGGATTAGAGTTCCTATTGCTTGTGAATTGCCTGAACTGCATGAGTGAGTTTTAAGGAGAGCAGTAATGAAGAAATAAAACAGCTTACAAGCTACATCAGCCCTGGGAAATAGGAGCACTTCACAAATGGTTTCATCTTCTTTGACTGGTGATACCCAACAGTGATATACAATTACTTCTTGTTGTAGTTCTTTTCTGTATCTGAAACACAAAGCTTTCAGTCTAAAGCTGGTTAAAGAGTAAAACAAGAGAATGCAGCAATTTCTAAACTAGCCATTAGCTCAGCAGCAGGGTTGTCTCAGGCTGTTTTGATAGAGGCAAAAAAAATGAAAAAAAAGAGAATAGTTTAAACTTTGCCTTAGGGGTTGGAAACCTATTTTTCAGGCTGTTTAACTGTCATTCTCCGTGCATCTGTTCAAATTAGCTTCAGACAGTGAAATAAATAGGAAATATGGCCCAAGGGTCTTTGGTTTTGTCAGAAGGGACTTAGAAAGAAGTGGAGGAGAAGGAAGTCTGGTTCATGAAGGCCTGCTGGGTCTTTTTGCTGACATGACTGAGGGTAACTTCCTTCAATCATCACAAACACCCCAGTGGGCAAGAAAACCCTGAACATGGTGATACTGGATGGAAAGTCCAAGACAAGATGTGGTGTGAACTTCCCCAGGCTTGGACTCAGAGTTTCAACAAAGCAAAAAGAATGCCAAGTAAATCTGGGAAATGGGTTCAGGGAGGGGGTGAAAGAAAAGGTTATTTGCTCAGAGTAGAGGGTGGCAAAGCAGCTGGAGAGCTGTGCTGATAGGGCACATCTGGACACTGTGAGTCAGACATTTAGATCTTAGTATCTCTTCATGTTACAAGACTTTATTGTTGATTCTAGAGAGGCAAATGAGGGAGAAGTTTGGGCACTCACCCAATTTGGACCCAGAAGTTTGGACACCTCAGACACAGTTCAATAGAACACCTTTTCTCAGGCAGCATTTTGAGCAGTTCTGCCTCAATAAACCCTGCTCATGACAAAATCCTGGGTACTTGATTCCTCTTCTCTCAGAGTACTACCAGAGCATGGAAGTGCCTTTGTTTCCAGGCTCATTTGGTACTGTTCTCCTCTCTACTCATTTTCACAGGAAAACCCTTCATCACTGCACTGATGTGGAATATTTGTGTGTCAGTGGAATAACACACAATGTATGTGGAATGTATGGCCATAGCAAGAAGCAGCAGCATCTCCTCACCTCTGTAAGGTTTCCTCCGCCCCCTGATTTCTGTTGTTTGATTCCTGGAAATTCAGTTTACCTGTTGTTCCTCTGTATCCCCTGTGTGCATGAACCAGGCTGTTATCAGCAAGCAGAGCTTATCTCTCTTCCTTGATTGGATCTGGAGTTGCCAATATATCCATCACACTTATATCAAGAAAAAAATTAACAGATGCTTGTGTTCACTTAAGAATCAGTTTGTGTTGTTCAGTATTTGTTTCTCACAACAAAAGACTTGCATAGGACACCTCAGGTCCCAAGTTCTTCTGGACCACCTAAAACATCCTTGCTAGGTCAAGCATGAAAGGCATCCCTGGAAGCAACTCCATTAAAAAATGTATTTTTATGTCACAAACGTATCTTGCTGTTGCTGATGATTTTTCTCTAACACATTTAAAAGCGCCTAAAATCAGCATGGAAATGTGCAGAAAAAAGAGACTTAATTAATCCTATTTTTTATCTAATTTGCACCTCCAGGATATTTTGTGAGAAATAAAATGCACTTCACAGCTCTCCCTGGCATGCACTATAATTACGATCAACATTTCCATGTATCATAATGATGATGATGATAATGACGGCCACTGTTTCCCACCTCTTTGCTGCAGGAAAGGAGCTGACTGCAACAGGATGTACTGTGAGTTAGATTTATTCCTAGATTTATTCCTCCCCTCTCTCAGAGGCAAAATAGGTCAATATTCTATTATAGTCCAAACATTATTAACTTACTGTCCTCATATATTTTGATATTCCAGTGGAAAAAACCCACAAAAATCAAAATTGAACTTCAGAAACATGACTCATTTCAAGTGTAATTTTTAAAGTTTTCTCAATCCATATTTTTCATTTTTTTTCTCCATTTTAGGTAGGTTTTCTGTCTACATGCACTTTGCTTTCTCAACAGAAAAAAAAAAAAAGAAAACAAAAAGCGAGAACTGAAAATGGAAGAAAACGAAACAGATCTTGGTGCTTGTGGTTCTTTGCACTGGGAGA